>NC_072439.2:37877031-38181796 GCF_028878055.3 Symphalangus syndactylus
CCATTCTATTCCATTAAATTCCATTCCATTCCATTCCACTCGACTCCGTTGCAATCCATTCCACTCCACTCCACTCCCTTCTATTTCATTGCATTCCTTTCGACACTATTCTATTCTATTCCTTCCATTCAACAATTTTTCAATCTGTCACCCTGACTGGATTGCAGAGGCACAATGTCAGCTCACATTTTATTTCACCGTTACATTCGATTCCTTTCCTCTCTATTCTGTTCCAATCCATTCCATTCCATTCCATTCCATTCCACTCCATTCCATTGCATTGCATTCCATTCCATTCCATTCCAATTCCTTCCATTCCATTCCATTCTGTTCCGTTCCGTTCCATTGCACTCCATTCCATTCCATTCCTTTCCATTCCGTTCCATTCCGTTCCATTCCATTCGATTCCATTTCGCTCCATTCCTTTTCATTACGTTCCACTGCACTCCATTCCATGCCATTGCATTCAATTCCATTCAGTTCCTTTCCATTTCATTCCATTCCATTCCATTCCATTCCACACTATTCTATTCTATTCCTTTCTTTCCACAACTTCTCAACTGTCACCCTGGCTGGAATGCAGTGTCACAATGTCTTCTCACATTTTATTTCACCATTCCATTCCATTCCATTCCATTCCATTCCATTCCATTCCATTCCATTCCATTCTTTCCATTGCATGCCATTCCACAGCATTTTATTCTATTCCTTTCTTTCAACAAGTTCTCAATCTGTCACCCAGACTGGATTGCAGGGGCACAATGGCGGCTCACATTATATTTCGCCAGTCCATTCCATTCCATTCCAATCCATTCCATTGCCTTCCGTTCCATTGCATTCCATTCCGTTCCCATCCGTTGAGTTCCATTTCGTTCCATTCTATTCCATTCAATTCCATTCCATTCCATTCCATTCCATTTCATTCCATTCCATTCCATTCCACACTCTTCTCTTCTATTCCTTTCTTTCTACAAGTTCTCAATATGTCACCCTGGATGGATTGCAGTGGTACAATGTCAGCTCACATTTTATTTCACCTTTCCGTTCCATTCCATTCAATTCCATTCCATTCCATTCCATACATCAATATTCTATTCTATTCCTTCCTTCCAACAATTTCTCAATCTGACACCCTGGTTGGATTTCTGTGGCACAATGTCAGCTCACTTTTTATTTCACCGTTCCATTCCATTCTATTCCAATCCATTCCATTGCATTCCCTTCCATTCAATTCCATTTCATTCCATTCCGATCCATTCCGTTCCATTACAGTCCATTCCATTCCATTCCATGAAATTCCAATCCTTTCCATTCCAATTCATTCCATTCCATTCCAATCCGTTCCGTTCTGTTCCCTTCCATTCCATTCCATTTCGTTCCATTCATTTCCATTACACTCCATTCCATTCCATTCCATTCCATTCCAATCCGTTCCGTTCTGTTCCCTTCCATTCCATTCCATTTCGTTCCATTCTGTTCCATTCATTTCCATTACACTCCATTCCATTCCATTCCACTCCTCTCCACTTCACTCCATGCCACTGCAATCCATTCCATTCCCTTCAGTTCCTTCCATTCCACACTATTCTAATCAATTCCTTTCTTCCAAAAAGTTCTCAGTCTGTCACAATGGCTGGATTGCAGTGGCACAATGTCAGCTCACATTTTATTTCACTCTTCCATTCCATTGCATTACATTTCATTCCATTCCATTCCATTACATTCCATTGCACTCCATTCCATTGCATTCCATTCCATTCCATTGCATTCCATTCCATTCCATTCCATTCCATTCCATTCCATTCCATTGCACTCCATTCCATTCCATTCCATTCCAATTCATTCCCTTCCGTTTCATTTCACTCCGTTCCATTTCGTTCCATTCCATTTCATTCTGTTCCTATCTTTTCCGTTGCGTTCGGTCCATTCCATTCCTTTCCATTCCATTCAATTCCATTCCACACTCTTCTATTCTATTCCTTTCAATCAAGAAGTTCTCAATCTGTCACCATCGTTGGATTGCAATGGCACAATGTCAGCTCACATTTTATTTCACCGTTCCATTCCATTCCATTCCATTCCATTCCATTCCATTCCATTCCACTGCATTCCGTTCCGTTCCATTCCATTCTCTTCCATTACACTCCGTTCCATTCCATTCCATTCCATTGAATTCCATTGCGTTTCATTGCACTCCGTTCCATTTCGTTCCATTCAATTCCATTCTGTTCCCATCTTTTCCGTTCCATTCGGGTCCATTCCATTCCTTTCCATTCCATTCAATTCCAATCCACACTCCTCTATTCTATTCCTTTCAATCAAGTAGTTCTCAATCTATCACCCTCGTTGGATTGCAATGGCACAATGTCAGCTCACATTTTATTTCACCGTTTCATTCCATTCCATTCCATTCCATTCCATTCCATTCCATTCCATTCCATTCTATACCATTCCATTCCACTGCATTCCGTTCCGTTCCTTTCTCTTCCATTACACTCCGTTTCATTCCATTCCATTCCATTCCATTCCATTCCGTCCCATTCCGTTCCTTTCTGATCCATTCCATTCCATTCAATTTCTTTCCATTCCGTTCTATTACATTCCATTCTCTTCCGTTCCATTGCATTCCATTCCATTCCATCCCATTCCTGTCTGTTCTATTCCATTCCATTCTATTCCATTCCATGCCATTCCATTACTTTCCATTCTATTCCATTCCACACTATTCCATTATATTCCTTTCCTTCAACAGGTTCTCAATCTGTCACCCTGGATGGATTGCAGTGGCACAGTATCAGCTCACATTTTATTTCACCGTTCCATTGCATTGCATTCCATTCCATTTCATTGCATTCGGTTGCATTCCATTCCATTGCATTCCATTGCATTCCATACCATTCCATTGCACTCCACTGCACTCCACTCCACTTCAGTCCATATCGTTACATTTTGTTCCATTCCATTCCGTTACACTCCATTCTATTCCATTAAATTCCATTCCATTCCATTCCACTCGACTCCGTTGCAATCCATTCCACTCCACTCCACTCCCTTCTATTTCATTGCATTCCTTTCGACACTATTCTATTCTATTCCTTCCATTCAACAATTTTTCAATCTGTCACCCTGACTGGATTGCAGAGGCACAATGTCAGCTCACATTTTATTTCACCGTTACATTCGATTCCTTTCCTCTCTATTCTGTTCCAATCCATTCCATTCCATTCCATTCCATTCCACTCCATTCCATTGCATTGCATTCCATTCCATTCCATTCCAATTCCTTCCATTCCATTCCATTCTGTTCCGTTCCGTTCCATTGCACTCCATTCCATTCCATTCCTTTCCATTCCGTTCCATTCCGTTCCATTCCATTCGATTCCATTTCGCTCCATTCCTTTTCATTACGTTCCACTGCACTCCATTCCATGCCATTGCATTCAATTCCATTCAGTTCCTTTCCATTTCATTCCATTCCATTCCATTCCATTCTATTCCATTCCATTCCATTCCATTCCATTCCATTCCATTCCACACTATTCTATTCTATTCCTTTCTTTCCACAACTTCTCAACTGTCACCCTGGCTGGAATGCAGTGTCACAATGTCTTCTCACATTTTATTTCACCATTCCATTCCATTCCATTCCATTCCATTCCATTCCATTCCATTCCTTTCCATTGCATGCCATTCCACAGCATTTTATTCTATTCCTTTCTTTCAACAAGTTCTCAATCTGTCACCCAGACTGGATAGCAGGGGCACAATGGCGGCTCACATTTTATTTCACCAGTCCATTCCATTCCATTCCAATCCATTCCATTGCCTTCCGTTCCATTGCATTCCATTCCGTTCCCATCCGTTGAGTTCCATTTCGTTCCATTCCATTCCATTCCATTCCATTCCATTCCATTCCATTCCACACTCTTCTCTTCTATTCCTTTCTTTCTACAAGTTCTCAATATGTCACCCTTGATGGATTGCAGTGGTACAATGTCAGCTCACATTTTATTTCACGTTTCCCTTCCATTCCATTCAATTCCATTCCATTCCATTCCATACATCAATATTCTATTCTATTCCTTCCTTCCAACAATTTCTCAATCTGACACCCTGGTTGGATTTCTGTGGCACAATGTCAGCTCACTTTTTATTTCACCGTTCGATTCCATTCTATTCCATTCCTTTACATTGCATTCCCTTCCATTCAATTCCATTTCATTCCATTCCGATCCATTCCGTTCCATTACAGTCCATTCCATTCCATTCCATGAAATTCCATTCCTTTCCATTCCAATTCATTCCATTCCATTCCAATCCGTTCCGTTCTGTTCCCTTCCATTCCTTTCCATTTCGTTCCATTCATTTCCATTACACTCCATTCCATTCCATTCCATTCCATTCCAATCCGTTCCGTTCTGTTCCCTTCCATTCCATTCCATTTCGTTCCATTCTGTTCCATTCATTTCCATTACACTCCATTCCATTCCATTCCACTCCTCTCCACTTCACTCCATGCCACTGCAATCCATTCCATTCCCTTCAGTTCCTTCCATTCCACACTGTTCTAATCAATTCCTTTCTTCCAAAAAGTTCTCAATCTGTCACAATGGCTGGATTGCAGTTTCACAATGTCAGCTCACATTTTATTTCACTCTTCCATTCCATTGCATTACATTTCATTCCATTCCATTCCACTCCATTCCATTGCACTCCATTCCATTGCATTCCATTCCATTCCATTGCATTCCATTCCATTCCATTCCATTCCATTCCATTCCATTCCATTCCTTTCCATTCCATTCCTTTCCATTCCATTCCATTGCACTCCATTCCATTCCATTCCATTCCATTTCATTCCATTCCGTTTCATTGCACTCCGTTCCATTTCGTTCCATTCCATTTCATTCTGTTCCTATCTTTTCCGTTCCATTCGGTCCATTCCATTCCTTTCCATTCCATTCAATTCCATTCCACACTCTTCTATTCTATTCCTTTCAATCAAGATGTTCTCAATCTGTCAGCCTGGTTGGATTGCAATGGCACAATGTCAGCTCACATTTTTTTTCACCGTTCCATTCCATTCCATTCCATTCCGTTCTATTCCATTCCATTCCACTGCATTCCATTCCGTTCCATTCCCTTCCATTACACTCCCTTCCATTCCATTGCATTCCATTGAATTCCATTCCGTTCCATTCCATTCCATTGCACTCCATTCCATTCCATTCCATTGCATTCCCTTCCATTGCACTCTATTCCATTCCATTCCATTCCATTCCATTCCATTCCTTTCCATTCCATTCTGTTACTATCTTTTCCGTTCCATTCAGGTCCATTCCATTCCATTCCATTCCATTCCATTCCATTCCATTCCTCTCCATTCCTCTCCATTCCATTCCATTCCATTCCGTTCCATTGCTCTCCATTCCATTGCATTCCACCATTCCATTCCATTCCATTCCATTCCATTCCATTCCATTCCATTCCATTCCATTCCATTCCATTCCTTTCCGTTCCATTCCATTTCTTTCTGATCCTTTCCATTCCATTCAATTTCTTTCCATTCCCTTCTATTACATTCCATTCTCTTCCGTTCTATTGCATTCCATTCCATTCCATCCCCTTCCTTTCTGTTCTATTCCTTTCCATTCTATTCCATTCCTTTCCATTCTATTCCATTCCACACTATTTTATTATATTCCTTTCCTTCAACGGGTTCTCAATCTGTCACACTGGATGGATTGCAGTGGCACAGTATCAGCTCATATTTTATTTCACCGTTCCATTCCCATGCATTCCATTCCATTGCATTTCATTCGGTTGCATTCCATTCCATTGCATTCCATTGCATTCCATACCATTCCATTGCACTCCACTGCACTCCACTCCACTTCAGTCCATATCGTTACTTTTTGTTCCATTCCATTCCGTTACACTCCATTCTATTCCATTAAATTCCATTCCATTCCATTCCACTCGACTCCATTGCAATCCATTCCACTCCACTCCACTCCATTCTATTTCATTGCATTCCTTTCGACAATATTCTATTCTATTCCTTCCATTCAACAATTTTTCAATCTGTCACCCTGACTGGATTGCAGAGGCACAATGTAAGCTCACATTTTATTTCACCGTTACATTCGATTCCTTTCCTCTCTATTCTATTCAAATCCATTCTATTCCATTCCATTCCATTCTACTCCATTCCATACCATAGCATTCCACACTATTGTGTTCTATTCCTTCCTTTCAACAAGTTCTCAATCTGTCACCCTGGCTAGATTGCAGAGCCTCAACATCAGCTCACATTTTATTTCACTGTTCCATTCCGTTCCATTCAAATCCATTCCATTCCATTCCACTCCATTCCATTGCATTGCATTCCATTCCATTCCATTCCAATTCCTTCCATTCCATTCCATTCTGTTCCGTTCCATTCCATTGCCCTCCATTCCATTCCATTCTTTTCCATTCCGTTCCATTCTGTTCCGTTCCATTTCGCTCCATTCCTTTTCATTACGTTCCATTGCACTCCATTCCATGCCATTCCTTTCAATTCCATTCAATTCCTTCCATTTCATTCCATTCCATTCCATTCCATTCCATTCCATTCCATTCCACACTATTCTATTATATTCCTTTCTTTCAACAACTTCTCAACTGTCACCCTGGCTGGAATGCAGTGTCACAATGTCTTCTCACATTTTATTTCACATTTCCATTCCATTCCATTGCATTCCATTCCATTCCATTCCACTGCATTCCATTCCATTTGCTTCCATTCCATTCCATTCCATACCTTTCCATTCCATTCCATTCCATTCCATTCCATTCCATTCCTTTGCATGCCATTCCACAGCATTTTATTCTATTCCTTTCTTTCAACAAGTTCTCAATCTGTCACCCAGACTGGATAGCAGGGGCACAATGGCGGCTCACATATTATTTCACCAGTCCATTCCATTCCATTGCAATCCATTCCATTCCATTCCATTCCATTCCACACTCTTCCTTTCTATTCCTTTCTTTCAACAAGTTCTCAACATGACACCCTGGCTGGATTGCAGTGGTACAATGTCAGCTCACATTTTATTTCACGTTTCCATTCCATTCCATTCCATTCCATTCCATTCCATTCCATTCCTCTCCATTCCTCTCCATTCCATTCCATTCCATTCCGTTCCATTGCTCTCCATTCCATTGCATTCCACCATTCCATTCCATTCCATTCCATTCCATTCCATTCCATTCCATTCCATTCCATTCCATTCCTTTCCGTTCCATTCCATTTCTTTCTGATCCTTTCCATTCCATTCAATTTCTTTCCATTCCCTTCTATTACATTCCATTCTCTTCCGTTCTATTGCATTCCATTCCATTCCATCCCCTTCCTTTCTGTTCTATTCCATTCCATTCTATTCCATTCCTTTCCGTTCTATTCCATTCCAAACTGTTTTATTATATTCCTTTCCTTCAACAGGTTCTCAATCTGTCACACTGGATGGATTGCAGTGGCATAGTATCAGCTCATATTTTATTTCACCGTTCCATTCCCATGCATTCCATTCCATTGCATTTCATTCGGTTGCATTCCATTCCATTGCATTCCATACCATTCCATTGCACTCCACTGCACTCCACTCCACTTCAGTCCATATCGTTACTTTTTGTTCCATTCCATTCCGTTACACTCCATTCTATTCCATTAAATTCCATTCCATTCCATTCCACTCGACTCCATTGCAATCCATTCCACTCCACTCCACTCCATTCTATTTCATTGCATTCCTTTCGACACTATTCTATTCTATTCCTTCCATTCAACAATTTTTCAATCTGTCACCCTGACTGGATTGCAGAGGCACAATGTAAGCTCACATTTTATTTCACCGTTACATTCGATTCCTTTCCTCTCTATTCTATTCAAATCCATTCTATTCCATTCCATTCCATTCTATTCCATTCCATACCATAGCATTCCACACTATTGTGTTCTATTCCTTCCTTTCAACAAATTCTCAATCTGTCAACCTGGCTAGATTGCAGAGGCTCAACATCAGCTCACATTTTATTTCACTGTTCCATTCCGTTCCATTCAAATCCATTCCATTCCATTCCACTCCATTCCATTGCATTGCATTCCATTCCATTCCATTCCAATTCCTTCCATTCCATTCCATTCTGTTCCGTTCCATTCCATTGCCCTCCATTCCATTCCATTCCTTTCCATTCCGTTCCATTCTGTTCCGTTCCATTTCGCTCCATTCCTTTTCATTACGTTCCATTGCACTCCATTCCATGCCATTCCTTTCAATTCCATTCAATTCCTTCCATTCCATTCCATTCCATTCCATTCCATTCCATTCCATTCCACACTATTCTATTATATTCCTTTCTTTCAACAACTTCTCAACTGTCACCCTGGCTGGAATGCAGTGTCACAATGTCTTCTCACATTTTATTTCACATTTCCATTCCATTCCATTGCATTCCATTCCATTCCATTCCACTGCATTCCATTACATTTTCTTCCATTCCATTCCATTCCATTCCTTTCCATTCCATTCCATTCCATTCCTTTGCATGCCATTCCACAGCATTTTATTCTATTCCTTTCTTTCAACAAGTTCTCAATCTGTCACCCAGACTGGATAGCAGGGGCACAATGGCGGCTCACATATTATTTCACCAGTCCATTCCATTCCATTCCAATCCATTCCATTCCCTTCCGTTCCTTTGCATTCCATTCCGTTCCCATCCTTTCAGTTCCATTCTATTCCATTCTATTCCATTCCATTCCATTCCATTCCATTCCATTCCATTCCATTCCATTCCATTCCATTCCACACTCTTCCTTTCTATTCCTTTCTTTCAACAAGTTCTCAACATGTCACCCTGGCTGGATTGCAGTGGTACAATGTCAGCTCACATTTTATTTCACGTTTCCATCCATTCCATTCAATTCCATTCCATTCCATACATCAATATTCTATTCTATTCCTTCCTTCCAACAATTTCTCAATCTGACACCCTTGTTTTATTGCTGTGGCACAATGTAAGCTCACTTTTTATTTCACCGTTCGATTCCATTCTATTTCATTCCATTCCATTGCATTCCCTTAAATTCAATTGCATTTCGTTCCATTCCGATCCCTTCTGTTCCATTACAGTCCATTCCATTCCATTCCATTCCATTCCATTCCATTCCATTCCATGAAATTCCATTCCATGAAATTCCATTCCATTCCATTCCATGAAATTCCATTCCATTCCATTCCATGAAATTCCATTCCATTCCAATCGGTTCCGTACTCTTCCCTTCCATTCCATTCCATTTCGTTCCAATCATTTCCATTACACTCCATTCCATTCCATCCCATTCCTTTCTGTTCTATTCCATTCCATTCTATTCCATTCCATGCCATTCCATTACTTTCCATTCTATTCCATTCCACACTATTCCGTTATATTCCTTTCCTTCAACAGGTTCTCAATCTGTCACCCTGGATGGATTGCAGTGGCACAGTATCAGCTCACATTTTATTTCACCGTTCCATTGCATTGCATTCCATTCCATTTCATTGCATTCGGTTGCATTCCATTCCATTGAATTCCATTGCATTCCATACCATTCCATTGCACTCCACTGCACTCCACTCCACTTCAGTCCATATCGTTACATTTTGTTCCATTCCATTCCATTACACTCCATTCTATTCCATTAAATTCCATTCCATTCCATTCCACTCGACTCCGTTGCAATCCATTCCACTCCACTCCACTCCCTTCTATTTCATTGCATTCCTTTCGACACTATTCTATTCTATTCCTTCCATTCAACAATTTTTCAATCTGTCACCCTGACTGGATTGCAGAGGCACAATGTCAGCTCACATTTTATTTCACCGTTACATTCGATTCCTTTCCTCTCTATTCTGTTCCAATCCATTCCATTCCATTCCATTCCATTCCACTCCATTCCATTGCATTGCATTCCATTCCATTCCATTCCAATTCCTTCCATTCCATTCCATTCTGTTCCGTTCCGTTCCATTGCACTCCATTCCATTCCATTCCTTTCCATTCCGTTCCATTCCGTTCCATTCCATTCGATTCCATTTCGCTCCATTACTTTTCATTACGTTCCACTGCACTCCATTCCATGCCATTGCATTCAATTCCATTCAGTTCCTTTCCATTTCATTCCATTCCATTCCATTCCATTCCATTCCATTCCATTCCATTCCACACTATTCTATTCTATTCCTTTCTTTCCACAACTTCTCAACTGTCACCCTGGCTGGAATGCAGTGTCACAATGTCTTCTCACATTTTATTTCACCATTCCATTCCATTCCATTCCATTCCATTCCATTCCATTCCATTCCATTCCATTCCTTTCCATTGCATGCCATTCCACAGCATTTTATTCTATTCCTTTCTTTCAACAAGTTCTCAATCTGTCACCCAGACTGGATAGCAGGGGCACAATGGCGGCTCACATTTTATTTCACCAGTCCATTCCATTCCATTCCAATCCATTCCATTGCCTTCCGTTCCATTGCATTCCATTCCGTTCCCATCCGTTGAGTTCCATTTCGTTCCATTCTATTCCATTCCATTCCATTCCATTCCACACTCTTCTCTTCTATTCCTTTCTTTCTACAAGTTCTCAATATGTCACCCTGGATGGATTGCAGTGGTACAATGTCAGCTCACATTTTATTTCACGTTTCCGTTCCATTCCATTCAATTCCATTCCATTCCATACATCAATATTCTATTCTATTCCTTCCTTCCAACAATTTCTCAATCTGACACCCTGGTTGGATTTCTGTGGCACAATGTCAGCTCACTTTTTATTTCACCGTTCGATTCCATTCTATTCCATTCCTTTCCATTGCATTCCCTTCCATTCAATTCCATTTCATTCCATTCCGATCCATTCCGTTCCATTACAGTCCATTCCATTCCATTCCATGAAATTCCATTCCTTTCCATTCCAATTCATTCCATTCCATTCCAATCCGTTCCGTTCTGTTCCCTTCCATTCCATTCCATTTCGTTCCATTCATTACCATTACACTCCATTCCATTCCATTCCATTCCATTCCATTCCAATCCGTTCCGTTCTGTTCCCTTCCATTCCATTCCATTTCGTTCCATTCTGTTCCATTCATTTCCATTACACTCCATTCCATTCCATTCCACTCCTCTCCACTTCACTCCATGCCACTGCAATCCATTCCATTCCCTTCAGTTCCTTCCATTCCACACTATTCTAATCAATTCCTTTCTTCCAAAAAGTTCTCAATCTGTCACAATGGCTGGATTGCAGTGGCACAATGTCAGCTCACATTTTATTTCACTCTTCCATTCCATTGCATTACATTTCATTCCATTCCATTCCATTCCATTCCATTGCACTCCATTCCATTGCATTCCATTCCATTCCATTGCATTCCATTCCATTCCATTCCATTCCATTCCATACATCAATATTCTATTCTATTCCTTCCTTCCAACAATTTCTCAATCTGACACCCTTGTTGGATTGCTGTGGCACAATGTAAGCTCACTTTTTATTTCACCGTTCAATTCCATTCTATTTCATTCCATTCCATTGCATTACCTTCCATTCAATTGCATTTCGTTCCATTCCGATCCCTCCCGTTCCATTACAGTCCATTCCATTCCATGAAATTCCATTCCATGAAATTCCATTCCATGAAATTTCATTCCATTCCTTTCCATGAAATTCCATTCCATTCCATTCCAATTCATTCCATTCCATTCCAATCGGTTCCGTACTGTTCCCTTCCATTCCATTCCATTTCGTTCCATTCTGTTCCATTCATTTCCATTACACTCCATTCCATTCCATTCCACTCCTCTCCACTTCACTCCATGCCACTGCAATCCATTCCATTCTCTTCAGTTCCTTACATTCCGCACTATTCTAATCTATTCCTTTCTTTCAAAAAGTTTTCAATCTAACACAATGGTTGGAATGCAGTGGCACAATTTCAGCTCACATTTTATTTCATTCTTCCATTCCATTGCATTCCATTCCATTCCATTCCATTCCATTCCATTCCACTCCATTGCATTCCATTCCATTGCATTCCATTCCATTTCATTAGATTCCATTCCATTCCATTGCATTCCATTCCATTCCATTCCATTGCACTCCATTCCATTCCATTCCATTCCATTCCATTCCATTCCGTTTCATTGCACTCCGTTCCATTTCGTTCCATTCCATTCCATTCTGTGCCTATCTTTTCTGTTCCATTCGGTCCATTCAATTCCTTTCCATTCCATTCAATTCCATTCCAGACTCTTCTATTCTATTCCTTTCAATCAAGGAGTTCTCAATCTGTCAGCCTGGTTGGATTGCAATGGCACAATGTCAGCTCACATTTTATTTCACCGTTCCATTCCATTCCATTCCATTCCTTTGCATTCCATTCCATTCTATTCAATTCCATTCCATTCTATTCCATTCCATTCCATTCCACTGCATTCCATTCCATTCCATTCCCTTCCATTACACTCCGTTGCATTCCATTCCATTGCATTGAATTCCATTCCGTTCCATTCCATTCCATTGCACTCCATTCCATTCCATTCCATTGAATTCCTTTGCGTTTCATTGCACTCCGTTCCATTTCGTTCCATTCAATTCCATTCTGTTCCCATCTTTTCCGTTCCATTCGGGTCCATTCCATTCCTTTCCATTCCATTCAATTCCAATCCACACTCCTCTATTCTATTCCTTTCAATCAAGTAGTTCTCAATCTATCACCCTCGTTGGATTGCAATGGCACAATGTCAGCTCACATTTTATTTCACCATTTCATTCCATTCCATTCCATTGCATTCCATTCCATTCCATTCCATTCCATTCTATTCTATTCCATTCCATTCCACTGCATTCCGTTCCGTTCCATTCTCTTCCATTACACTCCGTTCCATTCCATTACATTCCATTCCGTTCCATTCCGTTCCTTTCTAATCCATTCCATTCCATTCAATTTCTTTCCATTCCGTTCTATTACATTCCATTCTCTTCCGTTCCATTGCATTCCATTCCATTCCATCCCATTCTTTTCTGTTCTATTCCATTCCATTCTATTCCATTCCATGCCATTCCATTACTTTCCATTCTATTCCATTCCACACTATTCCATTATATTCCTTTCCTTCAACAGGTTCTCAATCTGTCACCCTGGATGGATTGCAGTGGCACAGTATCAGCTCACATTTTATTTCACCGTTCCATTGCATTGCATTCCATTCCATTTCATTGCATTCGGTTGCATTCCATTCCATTGCATTCCATTGCATTCCATACCATTCCATTGCACTCCACTGCACTCCACTCCACTTCAGTCCATATCGTTACATTTTGTTCCATTCCATTCCGTTACACTCCATTCTATTCCATTAAATTCCATTCCATTCCATTCCACTCGACTCCGTTGCAATCCATTCCACTCCACTCCACTCCCTTCTATTTCGTTGCATTCCTTTCGACACTATTCTATTCTATTCCTTCCATTCAACAATTTTTCAATCTGTCACCCTGACTGGATTGCAGAGGCACAATGTCAGCTCACATTTTATTTCACCGTTACATTCGATTCCTTTCCTCTCTATTCTGTTCCAATCCATTCCATTCCATTCCATTCCATTCCACTCCATTCCATTGCATTGCATTCCATTCCATTCCATTCCAATTCCTTCCATTCCATTCCTTTCTGTTCCGTTCCGTTCCATTGCACTCCATTCCATTCCATTCCTTTCCATTCCGTTCCATTCCGTTCCATTCCATTCGATTCCATTTCGCTCCATTCCTTTTCATTACGTTCCACTGCACTCCATTCCATGCCATTGCATTCAATTCCATTCAGTTCCTTTCCATTTCATTCCATTCCATTCCATTCCATTCCATTCCATTCCATTCCATTCCACACTATTCTATTCTATTCCTTTCTTTCCACAACTTCTCAACTGTCACCCTGGCTGGAATGCAGTGTCACAATGTCTTCTCACATTTTATTTCACCATTCCATTCCATTCCATTCCATTCCATTCCATTCCATTCCATTCCATTCCTTTCCATTGCATGCCATTCCACAGCATTTTATTCTATTCCTTTCTTTCAACAAGTTCTCAATCTGTCACCCAGACTGGATAGCAGGGGCACAATGGCGGCTCACATTTTATTTCACCAGTCCATTCCATTCCATTCCAATCCATTCCATTGCCTTCCGTTCCATTGCATTCCATTCCGTTCCCATCCGTTGAGTTCCATTTCGTTCCATTCCATTACATTCCATTCCATTCCACACTCTTCTCTTCTATTCCTTTCTTTCTACAAGTTCTCAATATGTCACCCTGCATGGATTGCAGTGGTACAATGTCAGCTCACATTTTATTTCACGTTTCCGTTCCATTCCATTCAATTCCATTCCATTCCATTCCATACATCAATATTCTATTCTATTCCTTCCTTCCAACAATTTCTCAATCTGACACCCTGGTTGGATTTCTGTGGCACAATGTCAGCTCACTTTTTATTTCACCGTTCGATTCCATTCTATTCCATTCCTTTACATTGCATTCCCTTCCATTCAATTCCATTTCATTCCATTCCGATCCATTCCGTTCCATTACAGTCCATTCCATTCCATTCCACGAAATTCCATTCCTTTCCATTCCAATTCATTCCATTCCATTCCAATCCGTTCCGTTCTGTTCCCTTCCATTCCATTCCATTTCGTTCCATTCATTTCCATTACACTCCATTCCATTCCATTCCATTCCATTCCAATCCGTTCCGTTCTGTTCCCTTCCATTCCATTCCATTTCGTTCCATTCTGTTCCATTCATTTCCATTACACTCCATTCCATTCCATTCCACTCCCCTCCACTTCACTCCATGCCACTGCCATCCATTCCATTCCCTTCAGTTCCTTCCATTCCACACTATTCTAATCAATTCCTTTCTTCCAAAAAGTTCTCAATCTGTCACAATGGCTGGAATGCAGTGGCACAATGTCAGCTCACATTTTATTTCACTCTTCCATTCCATTGCATTACATTTCATTCCATTCCATTCCATTCCATTCCATTGCACTCCATTCCATTGCATTCCATTCCATTCCATTGCATTCCATTCCATTCCATTCCATTCCATTCCATTCCATTCCATTCCATTCCATTCCATTCTATTCCATTCCATTCCATTGCTCTCCATTCCATTCCATTCCATTCCATTTCATTCCATTCCGTTTCATTGCACTCCGTTCCATTTCGTTCCATTCCATTTCATTCTGTTCCTATCTTTTCCGTTCCATTCGGTCCATTCCATTCCTTTCCATTCCATTCAATTCCATTCCACACTCTTCTATTCTATTCCTTTCAATCAAGATGTTCTCAATCTGTCAGCCTGGTTGGATTGCAATCGCACAATGTCAGCTCACATTTTTTTTCACAGTTCCATTCCATTCCATTCCATTCCATTCTATTCCATTCCATTCGACTGCATTCCATTCCGTTCCATTCCCTTCCATTACTCTCCCTTCCATTCCATTGCATTCCATTGAATTCCATTCCGTTCCATTCCATTCCATTGCACTCCATTCCATTCCATTCCATTGCATTCCCTTCCATTGCACTCTATTCCATTCCATTCCATTCCATTCCATTCCATTCCATTCCATTCCAATCCGTTCCGTTCTGTTCCCTTCCATTCCATTCCATTTCGTTCCATTCTGTTCCATTCATTTCCATTACACTCCATTCCATTCCATTCCACTCCTCTCCACTTCACTCCATGCCACTGCAATCCATTCCATTCCCTTCAGTTCCTTCCATTCCACACTATTCTAATCAATTCCTTTCTTCCAAAAAGTTCTCAATCTGTCACAATGGCTGGATTGCAGTGGCACAATGTCAGCTCACATTTTATTTCACTCTTCCATTCCATTGCATTACATTTCATTCCATTCCATTCCATTCCATTCCATTGCACTCCATTCCATTGCATTCCATTCCATTCCATTGCATTCCATTCCATTCCATTCCATTCCATTCCATTCCATACATCAATATTCTATTCTATTCCTTCCTTCCAACAATTTCTCAATCTGACACCCTTGTTGGATTGCTGTGGCACAATGTAAGCTCACCTTTTATTTCACCGTTCGATTCCATTCTATTTCGTTCCATTCCATTGCATTCCCTTCCATTCAATTGCATTTCGTTCCATTCCGATCCCTTCCGTTCCATTACAGGTCCATTCCATTCCATTCCATTCCATTCCATGAAATTCCATTCCATTCCATTCCATGAAATTCCATTCCATTCCATTCCAATTCATTCCATTCCATTCCAATCGGTTCCGTACTGTTCCCTTCCATTCCATTCCATTTCGTTCCATTCTGTTCCATTCATTTCCATTACACTCCATTCCATTCCATTCCACTCCTCTCCACTTCACTCCATGCCACTGCAATCCATTCCATTCTCTCCAGTTCCTTACATTCCGCACTATTCTAATCTATTCCTTTCTTTCAAAAAGTTTTCAATCTAACACAATGGCTGGAATGCAGTGGCACAATTTCAGCTCACAATTTATTTCACTCTTCCATTCCATTGCATTCCATTCCATTCCATTCCATTCCATTCCACTCCATTGCATTCCATTCCATTGCATTCCATTCCATTTCATTAGATTCCATTCCATTCAATTGCATTCCATTCCATTCCATTCCATTGCACTCCATTCCATTCCATTCCATTCCATTCCATTCCGTTTCATTGCACTCCGTTCCATTTCGTTCCATTCCATTCCATTCTGTGCCTATCTTTTCCGTTCCATTCGGTCCATTCAATTCCTTTCCATTCCATTCAATTCCATTCCAGACTCTTCTATTCTATTCCTTTCAATCAAGGAGTTCTCAACCTGTCAGCCTGGTTGGATTGCAATGGCACAATGTCAGCTCACATTTTATTTCACCGTTCCATTCCATTCCATTCCATTCCTTTGCATTCCATTCCATTCTATTCAATTCCATTCCATTCTATTCCATTCCATTCCATTCCACTGCATTCCATTCCATTCCATTCCCTTCCATTACACTCCGTTGCATTCCATTCCATTCCATTGAATTCCATTCCGTTCCATTCCATTCCATTGCACTCCATTCCATTCCATTCCATTGAATTCCTTTGCGTTTCATTGCACTCCGTTCCATTTCGTTCCATTCAATTCCATTCTGTTCCCATCTTTTCCGTTCCATTCGGGTCCATTCCATTCCTTTCCATTCCATTCAATTCCAATCCACACTCCTCTATTCTATTCCTTTCAATCAAGTAGTTCTCAATCTATCACCCTCGTTGGATTGCAATGGCACAATGTCAGCTCACATTTTATTTCACCATTTCATTCCATTCCATTCCATTGCATTCCATTCCATTCCATTCCATTCCATTCTATTCTATTCCATTCCATTCCACTGCATTCCGTTCCGTTCCATTCTCTTCCATTACACTCCGTTCCATTCCATTACATTCCATTCCGTTCCATTCCGTTCCTTTCTAATCCATTCCATTCCATTCAATTTCTTTCCATTCCGTTCTATTACATTCCATTCTCTTCCGTTCCATTGCATTCCATTCCATTCCATCCCATTCCTTTCTGTTCTATTCCATTCCATTCTATTCCATTCCATGCCATTCCATTACTTTCCATTCTATTCCATTCCACACTATTCCATTATATTCCTTTCCTTCAACAGGTTCTCAATCTGTCACCCTGGATGGATTGCAGTGGCACAGTATCAGCTCACATTTTATTTCACCGTTCCATTGCATTGCATTCCATTCCATTTCATTGCATTCGGTTGCATTCCATTCCATTGCATTCCATTGCATTCCATACCATTCCATTGCACTCCACTGCACTCCACTCCACTTCAGTCCATATCGTTACATTTTGTTCCATTCCATTCCGTTACACTCCATTCTATTCCATTAAATTCCATTCCATTCCATTCCACTCGACTCCGTTGCAATCCATTCCACTCCACTCCACTCCCTTCTATTTCATTGCATTCCTTTCGACACTATTCTATTCTATTCCTTCCATTCAACAATTTTTCAATCTGTCACCCTGACTGGATTGCAGAGGCACAATGTCAGCTCACATTTTATTTCACCGTTACATTCAATTCCTTTCCTCTCTATTCTGTTCCAATCCATTCCATTCCATTCCATTCCATTCCACTCCATTCCATTGCATTGCATTCCATTCCATTCCATTCCAATTCCTTCCATTCCATTCCATTCTGTTCCGTTCCGTTCCATTGCACTCCATTCCATTCCATTCCTTTCCATTCCGTTCCATTCCGTTCCATTCCATTCGATTCCATTTCGCTCCATTCCTTTTCATTACGTTCCACTGCACTCCATTCCATGCCATTGCACTCAATTCCATTCAGTTCCTTTCCATTTCATTCCATTCCATTCCATTCCATTCCATTCCATTCCATTCCACACTATTCTATTCTATTCCTTTCTTTCCACAACTTCTCAACTGTCACCCTGGCTGGAATGCAGTGTCACAATGTCTTCTCACATTTTATTTCACCATTCCATTCCATTCCATTCCATTCCATTCCATTCCATTCCATTCCATTCCTTTCCATTGCATGCCATTCCACAGCATTTTATTCTATTCCTTTCTTTCAACAAGTTCTCAATCTGTCACCCAGACTGGATAGCAGGGGCACAATGGCGGCTCACATTTTATTTCACCAGTCCATTCCATTCCATTCCAATCCATTCCATTGCCTTCCGTTCCATTGCATTCCATTCCGTTCCCATCCGTTGAGTTCCATTTCGTTCCATTCCATTCCATTCCATTACATTCCATTCCATTCCACACACTTCTCTTCTATTCCTTTCTTTCTACAAGTTCTCAATATGTCACCCTGGATGGATTGCAGTGGTACAATGTCAGCTCACATTTTATTTCACGTTTCCGTTCCATTCCATTCAATTCCATTCCATTCCATTCCATACATCAATATTCTATTCTATTCCTTCCTTCCAACAATTTCTCAATCTGACACCCTGGTTGGATTTCTGTGGCACAATGTCAGCTCACTTTTTATTTCACCGTTCGATTCCATTCTATTCCATTCCTTTACATTGCATTCCCTTCCATTCAATTCCATTTCATTCCATTCCGATCCATTCCGTTCCATTACAGTCCATTCCATTCCATTCCACGAAATTCCATTCCTTTCCATTCCAATTCATTCCATTCTATTCCAATCCGTTCCGTTCTGTTCCCTTCCATTCCATTCCATTTCGTTCCATTCATTTCCATTACACTCCATTCCATTCCATTCCATTCCATTCCAATCCGTTCCGTTCTGTTCCCTTCCATTCCATTCCATTTCGTTCCATTCTGTTCCATTCATTTCCATTACACTCCATTCCATTCCATTCCACTCCTCTCCACTTCACTCCATGCCACTGCCATCCATTCCATTCCCTTCAGTTCCTTCCATTCCACACTATTCTAATCAATTCCTTTCTTCCAAAAAGTTCTCAATCTGTCACAATGGCTGGATTGCAGTGGCACAATGTCAGCTCACATTTTATTTCACTCTTCCATTCCATTGCATTACATTTCATTCCATTCCATTCCATTCCATTCCATTGCACTCCATTCCATTGCATTCCATTCCATTCCATTGCATTCCATTCCATTCCATTCCATTCCATTCCATTCCATTCCATTCCATTCCATTCTATTCCATTCCATTCCATTGCTCTCCATTCCATTCCATTCCATTCCATTTCATTCCATTCCGTTTCATTGCACTCCGTTCCATTTCGTTCCATTCCATTTCATTCTGTTCCTATCTTTTCCGTTCCATTCGGTCCATTCCATTCCTTTCCATTCCATTCAATTCCATTCCACACTCTTCTATTCTATTCCTTTCAATCAAGATGTTCTCAATCTGTCAGCCTGGTTGGATTGCAATGGCACAATGTCAGCTCACATTTTTTTTCACCGTTCCATTCCATTCCATTCCATTCCATTCTATTCCATTCCATTCGACTGCATTCCATTCCGTTCCATTCCCTTCCATTACACTCCCTTCCATTCCATTGCATTCCATTGAATTCCATTCCGTTCCATTCCATTCCATTGCACTCCATTCCATTCCATTCCATTGCATTCCCTTCCATTGCACTCTATTCCATTCCATTCCATTCCATTCCATTCCAATCCGTTCCGTTCTGTTCCCTTCCATTCCATTCCATTTCGTTCCATTCTGTTCCATTCATTTCCATTACACTCCATTCCATTCCATTCCACTCCTCTCCACTTCACTCCATGCCACTGCAATCCATTCCATTCCCTTCAGTTCCTTCCATTCCACACTATTCTAATCAATTCCTTTCTTCCAAAAAGTTCTCAATCTGTCACAATGGCTGGATTGCAGTGGCACAATGTCAGCTCACATTTTATTTCACTCTTCCATTCCATTGCATTACTTTTCATTCCATTCCATTCCATTCCATTCCATTGCACTCCATTCCATTGCATTCCATTCCATTCCATTGCATTCCATTCCATTCCATTCCATTCCATTCCATTCCATTCCATACATCAATATTCTATTCTTTTCCTTCCTTCCAACAATTTCTCAATCTGACACCCTTGTTGGATTGCTGTGGCACAATGTAAGCTCACCTTTTATTTCACCGTTCGATTCCATTCTATTTCGTTCCATTCCATTGCATTCCCTTCCATTCAATTGCATTTCGTTCCATTCCGATCCCTTCCGTTCCATTACAGGTCCATTCCATTCCATTCCATTCCATTCCATTCCATGAAATTCCATTCCATTCCATTCCATGAAATTCCATTCCATTCCATTCCAATTCATTCCATTCCATTCCAATCGGTTCCGTACTGTTCCCTTCCATTCCATTCCATTTCGTTCCATTCTGTTCCATTCATTTCCATTACACTCCATTCCATTCCATTCCACTCCTCTCCACTTCACTCCATGCCACTGCAATCCATTCCATTCTCTTCAGTTCCTTACATTTCGCACTATTCTAATCTATTCCTTTCTTTCAAAAAGTTTTCAATCTAACACAATGGCTGGAATGCAGTGGCACAATTTCAGCTCACATTTTATTTCACTCTTCCATTCCATTGCATTCCATTCCATTCCATTCCATTCCATTCCACTCCATTGCATTCCATTCCATTGCATTCCATTCCATTTCATTAGATTCCATTCCATTCAATTGCATTCCATTCCATTCCATTCCATTCCATTGCACTCCATTCCATTCCATTCCATTCCATTCCATTCCGTTTCATTGCACTCCGTTCCATTTCGTTCCATTCCATTCCATTCTGTGCCTATCTTTTCCGTTCCATTCGGTCCATTCAATTCCTTTCCATTCCATTCAATTCCATTCCAGACTCTTCTATTCTATTCCTTTCAATCAAGGAGTTCTCAATCTGTCAGCCTGGTTGGATTGCAATGGCACAATGTCAGCTCACATTTTATTTCACCGTTCCATTCCATTCCATTCCATTCCTTTGCATTCCATTCCATTCTATTCAATTCCATTCCATTCTATTCCATTCCATTCCATTCCACTGCATTCCATTCCATTCCATTCCCTTCCATTACACTCCGTTGCATTCCATTCCATTCCATTGAATTCCATTCCGTTCCATTCCATTCCATTGCACTCCATTCCATTCCATTCCATTGAATTCCTTTGCGTTTCATTGCACTCCGTTCCATTTCGTTCCATTCAATTCCATTCTGTTCCCATCTTTTCCGTTCCATTCGGGTCCATTCCATTCCTTTCCATTCCATTCAATTCCAATCCACACTCCTCTATTCTATTCCTTTCAATCAAGTATTTCTCAATCTATCACCCTCGTTGGATTGCAATGGCACAATGTCAGCTCACATTTTATTTCACCATTTCATTCCATTCCATTCCATTGCATTCCATTCCATTCCATTCCATTCCATTCTATTCTATTCCATTCCATTCCACTGCATTCCGTTCCGTTCCATTCTCTTCCATTACACTCCGTTCCATTCCATTACATTCCATTCCGTTCCATTCCGTTCCTTTCTAATCCATTCCATTCCATTCAATTTCTTTCCATTCCGTTCTATTACATTCCATTCTCTTCCGTTCCATTGCATTCCATTCCATTCCATCCCATTCCTTTCTGTTCTATTCCATTCCATTCTATTCCATTCCATGCCATTCCATTACTTTCCATTCTATTCCATTCCACACTATTCCATTATATTCCTTTCCTTCAACAGGTTCTCAATCTGTCACCCTGGATGGATTGCAGTGGCACAGTATCAGCTCACATTTTATTTCACCGTTCCATTGCATTGCATTCCATTCCATTTCATTGCATTCGGTTGCATTCCATTCCATTGCATTCCATTGCATTCCATACCATTCCATTGCACTCCACTGCACTCCACTCCACTTCAGTCCATATCGTTACATTTTGTTCCATTCCATTCCGTTACACTCCATTCTATTCCATTAAATTCCATTCCATTCCATTCCACTCGACTCCGTTGCAATCCATTCCACTCCACTCCACTCCCTTCTATTTCATTGCATTCCTTTCGACACTATTCTATTCTATTCCTTCCATTCAACAATTTTTCAATCTGTCACCCTGACTGGATTGCAGAGGCACAATGTCAGCTCACATTTTATTTCACCGTTACATTCGATTCCTTTCCTCTCTATTCTGTTCCAATCCATTCCATTCCATTCCATTCCATTCCACTCCATTCCATTGCATTGCATTCCATTCCATTCCATTCCAATTCCTTCCATTCCATTCCATTCTGTTCCGTTCCGTTCCATTGCACTCCATTCCATTCCATTCCTTTCCATTCCGTTCCATTCCGTTCCATTCCATTCGATTCCATTTCGCTCCATTCCTTTTCATTACGTTCCACTGCACTTCATTCCATGCCATTGCATTCAATTCCATTCAGTTCCTTTCCATTTCATTCCATTCCATTCCATTCCATTCCATTCCACACTATTCTATTCTATTCCTTTCTTTCCACAACTTCTCAACTGTCACCCTGGCTGGAATGCAATGTCACAATGTCTTCTCACATTTTATTTCACCATTCCATTCCATTCCATTCCATTCCATTCCATTCCATTCCTTTCCATTGCATGCCATTCCACAGCATTTTATTCTATTCCTTTCTTTCAACAAGTTCTCAATCTGTCACCCAGACTGGATAGCAGGGGCACAATGGCGGCTCACATTTTATTTCACCAGTCCATTCCATTCCATTCCAATCCATTCCATTGCCTTCCGTTCCATTGCATTCCATTCCGTTCCCATCCGTTGAGTTCCATTTCGTTCCATTCCATTCCATTCCATTACATTCCATTCCATTCCACACTCTTCTCTTCTATTCCTTTCTTTCTACAAGTTCTCAATATGTCACCCTGGATGGATTGCAGTGGTACAATGTCAGCTCACATTTTATTTCACGTTTCCGTTCCATTCCATTCAATTCCATTCCATTCCATTCCATACATCAATATTCTATTCTATTCCTTCCTTCCAACAATTTCTCAATCTGACACCCTGGTTGGATTTCTGTGGCACAATGTCAGCTCACTTTTTATTTCACCGTTCGATTCCATTCTATTCCATTCCTTTACATTGCATTCCCTTCCATTCAATTCCATTTCATTCCATTCCGATCCATTCCGTTCCATTACAGTCCATTCCATTCCATTCCACGAAATTCCATTCCTTTCCATTCCAATTCATTCCATTCCATTCCAATCCGTTCCGTTCTGTTCCCTTCCATTCCATTCCATTTCGTTCCATTCATTTCCATTACACTCCATTCCATTCCATTCCATTCCATTCCAATCCGTTCCGTTCTGTTCCCTTCCATTCCATTCCATTTCGTTCCATTCTGTTCCATTCATTTCCATTACACTCCATTCCATTCCATTCCACTCCTCTCCACTTCACTCCATGCCACTGCAATCCATTCCATTCCCTTCAGTTCCTTCCATTCCACACTATTCTAATCAATTCCTTTCTTCCAAAAAGTTCTCAATCTGTCACAATGGCTGGATTGCAGTGGCACAATGTCAGCTCACATTTTATTTCACTCTTCCATTCCATTGCATTACATTTCATTCCATTCCATTCCATTCCATTCCATTGCACTCCATTCCATTGCATTCCATTCCATTCCATTGCATTCCATTCCATTCCATTCCATTCCATTCCATTCCATTCCATTCCATTCCATTCCATTCCATTCTATTCCATTCCATTCCATTGCTCTCCATTCCATTCCATTCCATTCCATTTCATTCCATTCCGTTTCATTGCACTCCGTTCCATTTCGTTCCATTCCATTTCATTCTGTTCCTATCTTTTCCGTTCCATTCGGTCCATTCCATTCCTTTCCATTCCATTCAATTCCATTCCACACTCTTCTATTCTATTCCTTTCAATCAAGATGTTCTCAATCTGTCAGCCTGGTTGGATTGCAATGGCACAATGTCAGCTCACATTTTTTTTCACCGTTCCATTCCATTCCATTCCATTCCATTCCATTCCATTCCATTCTATTCCATTCCATTCCACTGCATTCCATTCCGTTCCATTCCCTTCCATTACACTCCCTTCCATTCCATTGCATTCCATTGAATTCCATTCCGTTCCATTCCATTCCATTGCACTCCATTCCATTCCATTCCATTGCATTCCCTTCCATTGCACTCTATTCCATTCCATTCCATTCCATTCCATTCCATTCCATTCCATTCCATTCCATTCCATTCTGTTACTATCTTTTCCGTTCCATTCAGGTCCATTCCATTCCATTCCATTCCATTCCATTCCATTCCATTCCTCTCCATTCCTCTCCATTCCATTCCATTCCATTCCTCTCCATTGCTATCCATTCCATTGCATTCCACCATTCCATTCCATTCCATTCCATTCCATTCCATTCCATTCCATTCCATTCCATTCCTTTCCGTTCCATTCCATTCCTTTCTGATCCTTTCCATTCCATTCAATTTCTTTCCATTCCCTTCTATTACATTCCATTCTCTTCTGTTCTATTGCATTCCATTCCATTCCATCCCCTTCCTTTCTGTTCTATTCCATTCCATTCTATTCCATTCCTTTCCATTCTATTCCATTCCACACTATTTTATTATATTCCTTTCCTTCAACAGGTTCTCAATCTGTCACACTGGATGGATTGCAGTGGCACAGTATCAGCTCATATTTTATTTCACCGTTCCATTCCCATGCATTCCATTCCATTGCATTTCATTCGGTTGCATTCCATTCCATTGCATTCCATACCATTCCATTGCACTCTACTGCACTCCACTCCACTTCAGTCGATATCGTTACTTTTTGTTCCATTCCATTCCGTTACACTCCATTCTATTCCATTAAATTCCATTCCATTCCATTCCACTCGACTCCATTGCAATCCATTCCACTCCACTCCACTCCATTCTATTTCATTGCATTCCTTTCGACACTATTCTATTCTATTCCTTCCATTCAACAATTTTTCAATCTGTCACCCTTACTGGATTGCAGAGGCACGATGTAAGCTCACATTTTATTTCACCGTTACATTCGATTCCTTTCCTCTCTATTCTATTCAAATCCATTCTATTCCATTCCATTCCATTCTATTCCATTCCATACCATAGCATTCCACACTATTGTGTTCTATTCCTTCCTTTTAACAAGTTCTCAATCTGTCACCCTGGCTAGATTGCAGAGGCTCAACATCAGCTCACATTTTATTTCACTGTTCCATTCCGTTCCATTCAAATCCATTCCATTCCATTCCACTCCATTCCATTGCATTGCATTCCATTCCATTCCATTCCAATTCCTTCCATTCCATTCCATTCTGTTCCGTTCCATTCCATTGCCCTCCAATCCATTCCATTCCTTTCCATTCCGTTCCATTCTGTTCCGTTCCATTTCGCTCCATTCCTTTTCATTACGTTCCATTGCACTCCATTCCATGCCATTCCTTTCAATTCCATTCAATTCCTTCCATTCCATTCCATTCCATTCCATTCCATTCCACACTATTCTATTATATTCCTTTCTTTCAACAACTTCTCAACTGTCACCCTGGCTGGAATGCAGTGTCACAATGTTTTCTCACATTTTATTTCACATTTCCATTCCATTCCATTGCATTCCATTCCATTCCATTCCACTGCATTCCATTCCATTTTCTTCAATTCCATTCCATTCCATACCTTTCCATTCCGTTCCATTCCATTCCATTCCATTCCATTCCTTTGCATGCCATTCCACAGCATTTTATTCTATTCCTTTCTTTCAACAAGTTCTCAATCTGTCACCCAGACTGGATAGCAGGGGCACAATGGCGGCTCACATATTATTTCACCAGTCCATTCCATTCCATTCCAATCCATTCCATTCCCTTCCGTTCCTTTGCATTCCATTCCGTTCCCATCCTTTCAGTTCCATTCTATTCCATTCTATTCCATTCCATTCCATTCCATTCCATTCCATTCCATTCCATTCCACACTCTTCCTTTCTATTCCTTTCTTTCAACAAGTTCTCAACATGTCACCCTGGCTGGATTGCAGTGGTACAATGTCAGCTCACATTTTATTTCACGTTTCCATTCCATTCCATTCAATTCCATTCCATTCCATACATCAATATTCTATTCTATTCCTTCCTTCCAAAAATTTCTCAATCTGACACCCTTGTTGGATTGCTGTGGCACAATGTAAGCTCACTTTTTATTTCACCGTTCGATTCCATTCTATTTCATTCCATTCCATTGCATTCCCTTCCATTCAATTGCATTTCGTTCCATTCCGATCCCTTCCGTTCCATTACAGTCCATTCCATTCCATTCCATTCCATTCCATTCCATTCCATTCCATGAAATTCCATTCCATTCCATTCCATTCCATTGCATTCCACGAAATTCCATTCCATTCCATTCCATGAAATTCCATTCCATTCCAATCGGTTCCGTAGTGTTCCCTTCCATTCCATTCCATTTCGTTCCATTCTGTTCCATTCATTTCCATGACACTCCATTCCATTCCATTCCATTCCACTCCTCTCCACTTCACTCCATGCCACTGCAATCCATTCCATTCTCTTCAGTTCCTTACATTCCGCACTATTCTAATCTATTCCTTTCTTTCAAAAAGTTCTCAATCTAACACAATGGCTGGAATGCAGTGGCACAATTTCAGCTCACATTTTATTTCACTCTTCCATTCCATTGCATTCCATTCCATTCCATTCCATTCCATTCCATTCCATTCCATTCCATTCCATTCCATTGCATTCCATTCCATTGCATTCCATTCCATTTCATTAGATTCCATTCCATTCCATTGCATTCCACTCCATTCCATGCCATTGCACTCCATTCCATTTTATTCCATTCCATTCCATTCCGTTTCATTGCACTCCGTTCCATTTCGTTCCATTCCATTCCATTCTGTGCCTATCTTTTCCGTTCCATTCGGTCCATTCAATTCCTTTCCATTCCATTCAATTCCATTCCAGACTCTTCTATTCTATTCCTTTCAATCAAGGAGTTCTCAATCTGTCAGACTGGTTGGATTGCAATGGCAGAATGTCAGCTCACATTTTATTTCACCGTTCCATTCCATTCCATTCCATTCCTTTGCATTCCATTCCATTCTATTCAATTCCATTCCATTCTATTCCATTCCATTCCATTCCACTGCATTCCATTCCATTCCATTCCCTTCCATTACCCTCCGTTGCATTCCATTCCATTCCATTGAATTCCATTCCGTTCCATTCCATTCCATTGCACTCCATTCCATTCCATTCCTTTGAATTACATTGCGTTTCATTGCACTCCGTTCCATTGCGTTCCATTCAATTCCATTCTGTTCCCATCTTTTCCGTTCCATTCGGGTCCATTCCATTCCTTTCCATTCCATTCAATTCCAATCCACACTCCTCTATTCTATTCCTTTCAATCAAGTAGTTCTCAATCTATCACCCTCGTTGGATTGCAATGGCACAATGTCAGCTCACATTTTATTTCACCGTTTCATTCCATTCCATTCCATTCCATTCCATTCCATTCCATTCTATTCTATTCCATTCCATTCCACTGCATTCCGTTCCGTTCCATTCTCTTCCATTACACTCCGTTCCATTCCATTCCATTCCATTCCATTCCATTCCATTCCGTTCCATTCCGTTCCTTTCTGATCCATTCCATTCCATTCAATTTCTTTCCATTCCGTTCTATTACATTCCATTCTCTTCCGTTCCATTGCATTCCATTCCATTCCATCCCATTCCTTTCTGTTCTATTCCATTCCATTCTATTCAATTCCATGCCATTCCATTACTTTCCATTCTATTCCATTCCACACTATTCCATTATATTCCTTTCCTTCAACAGGTTCTCAATCTGTCACCCTGGATGGATTGCAGTGGCACAGTATCAGCTCACATTTTATTTCACCGTTCCATTGCATTGCATTCCATTCCATTTCATTGCATTCGGTTGCATTCCATTCCATTGCATTCCATTGCATTCCATACCATTCCATTGCACTCCACTGCACTCCACTCCACTTCAGTCCATATCGTTACATTTTGTTCCATTCCATTCCGTTACACTCCATTCTATTCCATTAAATTCCATTCCATTCCATTCCACTCGACTCCGTTGCAATCCATTCCACTCCACTCCACTCCCTTCTATTTCATGGCATTCCTTTCGACACTATTCTATTCTATTCCTTCCATTCAACAATTTTTCAATCTGTCACCCTGACTGGATTGCAGAGGCACAATGTCAGCTCACATTTTATTTCACCGTTACATTCGATTCCTTTCCTCTCTATTCTGTTCCAAATCATTCCATTCCATTCCATTCCATTCCACTCCATTCCATTGCATTGCATTCCATTCCATTCCATTCCAATTCCTTCCATTCCATTCCATTCTGTTCCATTCCGTTCCATTGCACTCCATTCCATTCCATTCCTTTCCATTCCGTTCCATTCCGTTCCATTCCATTCGATTCCATTTCGCTCCATTCCTTTTCATTACGTTCCACTGCACTCCATTCCATGCCATTGCATTCAATTCCATTCAGTTCCTTTCCATTTCATTCCATTCCATTCCATTCCATTCCATTCCATTCCATTCCACACTATTCTATTCTATTCCTTTCTTTCCACAACTTCTCAACTGTCACCCTGGCTGGAATGCAGTGTCACAATGTCTTCTCACATTTTATTTCACCATTCCATTCCATTCCATTCCATTCCATTCCATTCCATTCCATTCCATTCCTTTCCATTGCATGCCATTCCACAGCATTTTATTCTATTCCTTTCTTTCAACAAGTTCTCAATCTGTCACCCAGACTGGATTGCAGGGGCACAATGGCGGCTCACATTTTATTTCACCAGTCCATTCCATTCCATTCCAATCCATTCCATTCCCTTCCATTCCATTGAATTCCATTCCGTTCCCATCCGTTCAGTTCCATTCCGTTCCATTCTATTCCATTCCATTCCATTCCATTCCATTCCATTCCATTCCATTCCATTCCATTCCATTCCATTCCATTCCACACTCTTCTCTTCTATTCCTTTATTTCAACAAGTTCTCAATAGGTCACCCTGGCTGGATTGCAGTGGTATAATGTCAGCTCACATTTTATTTCACGTTTCCATTCCATTCCATTCCATTCCATTCCATTCCATTCCATTCCATACATCAATATTCTATTCTATTCCTTCCTCCCAACAATTTCTCAATCTGACACCCTGGTTGGATTTCTGTGGCACAATGTCAGCCCACTATTTATTTCACCGTTCGATTCCATTCTATTCCATTCCATTCCATTGCATTCCCTTCCATTCAATTCCATTCCTTTCCATTCTTTTCCATTCCACACTATTCTATTATATTCCTTTCCTTCAACAGGTTCTCAATGTGTCACCCTGGATGGATTGCAGTGGCACAGTATCAGCTGACATTTTATTTCACCGATCCATTCCATTGCATTCCATTCCATTGCATTTCATTCGGTTGCATTCCATTCCATTGCATTCCATTGCATTCCATAGCATTCCATTGCACTCCACTGCACTCCACTCCACTTCAGTCCATATCGTTACTTTTGTTCCATTCCATTCCGTTACACTCCATTCTATTCCATTAAATTCCATTACATTCCATTCCACTCGACTCCATTGCAATCCATTCCACTCCACTCCACTCCATTCTATTTCATTGCATTCTTTCGACACTATTCTATTCTATTCCTTCCATTCAACAATTTTTCAATCTGTCACCCTGACTGGATTGCGGAGGCACAATGTCAGCTCACATTTTATTTCACCGTTACATTCGATTCCTTTCCTCTCTATTCTATTACAATCCAATCCATTCCATTCCATTCCATTCCATTCCATTCCATTCCATTGCAATCCATTCCATTCCATACCATAGCATTCCACACTATTGTATTCTATTCCTTCCTTTCAACAAGGTCTCAATCTGTCACCCTGGCTAGATTGCAGAGGCTCAACATCAGCTCACATTTGATTTCACTGTTCCATTCATATCCATACCATTCCATTCCACTCCATTTCATTGCATTGCATTCCATTCCATTCCAATTCCTTCCATTCCATTCCATTCTGTTCCGTTTCGTTCCATTGCACTCCATTCCATTCCATTCCTTTCCATTCCATTCCATTCCGTTCCATTCCATTCCATTCCGTTTCGCTCCATTCATTTTCATTACATTCCATTGCACTCCATTCCATGCCATTCCATTCAATTCCATTCAATTCCTTTCCATTTCATTCCACTCCATTCCACACTATTCTATTCTATTCCTTTCTTTCAACAACTTCTCAACTGTCACCCTGGCTGGAATGCAGTGTCACAATGTCTTCTCACATTTTATTTCACCGTTCCATTCCACTGCATTCCATTCCATTCCATTCCATTCCATTCCATTCCATTCCATTCCGTTCCATTCCATTCCATTCCACTGCATTCCATTCCATTAAACTCCATTGCATTCCATTCCATTCCATTCCATTCCATTCCATTCCATTCCGTTCCATTCCATTCCATTCCACTGCATTCCATTCCATTAAACTCCATTGCATTCCATTCCATTCCATTCCATTCCATTCCATTCCATTCCATTCCATTCCATTCCACTCCTTTCCAATGCATGCCATTCCACAGCATTTTATTCTATTCCTTTCTTTCAACAAGTTCTCAATCTGTCACCCAGACTGGATTGCAGGGGCACAGTGGCGGCTCACATTTTATTTCACCAGTCCATTCCAATCCATTCCATTCCCTTTCCTTCCATTGCATTCCTTTCCGTTCCAATCTGTTCAGTTCCATTCCGTTCCATTCTATTCCATTCCATTCCATTCCATTCCATTCCATTCCATTCCATTCCACACTCTTCTCTTCTATTCCTTTCTTTCAACAAGTTCTCAATATGTCACCCTGGCTGGATTGCCGTGGTACAATGTCAGCTCACATTATATTTCACGTTTCCATTCCATTCCATTCCATTCCATACATCAATATTCTATTCTATTCCTTGCTTCCAACAATTTCTCAATCTGACACCCTGGTTTTATTGCTGTGGCACAATGTCAGCTCACTTTTTATTTCTCCGTTCAATTCCATTCTGTTCCATTCCATTCCATTGCATTCCCTTCCATTCAATTCCATTTCGTTCCATTCTGATCCATTCCGTTCCCTTGCAGTCCTTTCCATTCCATTCCATTCCATTCCATTAAATTCCATTCCATTCCATTCCAATTCATTCCATTCCATTCCAATCCATTCCGTTCTGTTCCCTTCCATTCCATTCCATTTCATTCCTTTCAGTTCCATTACACTCTATTCCATTGAATTCCACTCCTCTCCACTTCACTCCACACCACTGCAATCCATTGCATTCCCTTCAGTTCCTTCCATTCCACACTATTCTGTTCTATTCCTTTCTTTCAAAACGTTCTCAATCAGTCACAATGGATGGATTGCAGTGGCACAATGTCAGCTCACATTTTATTTCACTGTTCCATTCCATTGCATTTCATTTCATTCCATTCCATTCCATTCCATTGTACTCCGTTCCGTTCCGTTCCGTTCCGTTCCGTTCCATTCCATTCCATTTCATTCCATCGCACTCCATTCCATTCCATTCAATTCCATTCCATTGTACTCCATTGCATTCCATTCCATTCCATTCCATTCCGTTTCATTGCACTCCGTTCCATTTCGTTCCATTCCATTCCATTATGTTCCCATCTTTTCCGTTCCATTCGGGTCCATTCCATTCCTTTCCATTTCATTCAATTCCAATCCACACTCCTCTATTCTATCCCTTTCAATCAAGAAGTTCTCAATCTGTCACCATCGTTGGATTGCAATGGCACAATGTCAGCTCACATTTAATTTCACCGTTCCATTCCATTCCATTCCATTCCATTCCATTCCATTCCATTCCATTCCATTCCATTCCATTCCATTCCATTCTATTCCATTCCATTCCATTCCACTGCATTCCGTTCCGTTCCATTTCATTCTCTTCCATTACACTCCGTTCCATTCCATTCCATTCCATTGAATTCCATTCCGTTTCATTGCACTCCGTTCCATTTCGTTCCATTCAATTGCATTCTGTTCCCATCTTTTCCGTTCCATTCGGGTCCATTCCATTCCTTTCCATTCCATTCAATTCCAATCCACACTCCTATATTCTATTCCTTTAAATCAAGTAGTTCTCAATCTATCACCCTCGTTGGATTGCAATGGCACAATGTCAGCTCACATTTTATTTCACCGTTTCATTCCATTGCATTCCATTCCATTCCATTCCATTCCATTCCATTCCATTCCATTCCATTCCATTCCGTTCCATTGCACTCCATTCCATTCCATTTTATTCCATTCCATTCCATTCTGTTCCTATCTTTTCCGTTCCATTCTGGTCCATTCCAGTCCATTCCATTCCACTCCATTCCATTCCATTCCATTCAATTCGGTTCAATTGCTCTCCATTCCATTCCATTTCATTCGATTCCATTCCATTCCGTTCCATTGCTCTCCATTCCATTCCACTCAATTCCACCATTCCATTCCATTCCATGCCATTCCGTTCCATTCCATTCCATTCTATTCCATTCCATTGCGTTCCATTCCGTTCCTTTCTTATCCATTCCATTCCATTCAATTTCTTTCCATTCCGTTCTATTACATTCCGTTCTCTTCCGTTCCATTGCATTCCATTCCATTCCATCCCATTCCTTTCTGTTCTATTCCATTCCATTCTATTCCATTCAATGCCATTCCATTACTTTCCATTCTATTCCATTCCACACTATTCCATTTTATTCTTTTCCTTCAACAGGTTCTCAATCTGTCACCCTGGATGCATTGCAGTGGCACAGTATCAGCTCACATTTTATTTCACCGTTCCATTGCATTGCATTCCATTCCATTTCATTGCATTCGGTGGCATTCCATTCCATTGCATTCCATTGCACTCCACACCATTCCATTGCACTCCACTGCACTCCACTCCACTTCAGTCCATATCGTTACATTTTGTTCCATTCCATTCCGTTACACTCCATTCTATTCCATTAAATTCCATTCCATTCCATTCCACTCGACTCCGTTGCAATCCATTCCACTCCACTCCACTAACTTCTATTTCATTGCATTCCTTTCGACACTATTCTATTCTACTCCTTCCATTCAACAATTTTACAATCTGTCACCCTGACTCGATTGCAGAGGCACAATGTTAGCTCACATTTTATTTCACCGTTACATTCGATTCCTTTCCTCTCTATTCTGTTCCAATCCATTCCATTCCATTCCATTCCACTCCATTCCATTGCATTCCATTCCATTCCATTCCATTCCAATTCCTTCCATTCCATTCCATTCCATTCTATTCCGTTCCGTTCCATTGCACTCCATTCCATTCCATTCCTTTCCATTCAGTTCCATTCCGTTCCATTCCATTAAATTCCATTTCGCTCCATTCCTTTTCATTACGATCCACTGCACTCCATTCCATGCCATTGCATTCAATTCCATTCCATTCCTTTCCATTTCATTCCATTACATTCCATTCCATTCCATTCCATTCCACACTATTCTATTCTATTCCTTTCTTTCCACAACTTCTCAACTGTCACCCTGGCTGGAATGCAGTGTCACAATGTCTTCTCACATTTTATTTCACCATTCCATTCCATTCCATTCCATTCCTTTCCATTGCATGCCATTCCACAGCATTTTATTCTATTCCTTTCTTTCAACAAGTTCTCAATCTGTCACCCAGACTGGATTGCAGGGGCACAATGGCGGCTCACATTTTATTTCACCAGTCCATTCCATTCCATTCCAATCCATTCCATTCCCTTCCGTTCCATTGAATTCCATTCCGTTCCCATCCGTTCAGTTCCATTCCGTTCCATTCTATTCCATTCCATTCCATTCCATTCCATTCCATTCCATTCCATTCCATTCCATTCCATTCCATTCCATACGATTCCATTCCATTCCGTTCCATTGCTCTCCATTCCATTCCATTCAATTCCACCATTCCATTCCATTCCATTCCATTCCATTCCGTTCTATTACATTCCATTCTCTTCCGTTCCATTGCATTCCATTCCATTCCATCCCATTCCTTTCTGTTCTATTCCATTCCATTCTATTCCATTCCATGCCATTCCATTACTTTCCATTCTATTCCATTCCACACTATTCCATTATATTCCTTTCCTTCAACAGGTTCTCAATCTGTCACCCTGGATGGATTGCAGTGGCACAGTATCAGCTCATATTTTATTTCACCGTTCCATTCCATTGCCCTCCATTCCATTGCATTTCATTCGGTTGCATTCCATTCCATTGCATTGCATTGCATTCCATACCATTCCATTGCACTCCACTGCACACCACTCCACTTCAGTCCATATCGTTACTTTTTGTTCCATTCCGTTCAGTTACACTCCATTCTATTCCATTAAATTCCATTCCATTCCATTCCACTCGACTCCTTTGCAATCCATTCCACTCCACTCCACTCCAATCTATTTCATTGCATTCCTTTCGACACTATTCTATTCTATTCCTTCCATTCAACAATTTTTCAATCTGTCATCCTGACTGGATTGCAGAGGCACAATGTAAGCTCACATTTTATTTCACCGTTACATTCGATTCCTTTCCTCTCTATTCTATTCAAATCCATTCTATTCCATTCCATTCCATTCTACTCCATTCCATACCATAGCATTCCACACTATTGTGTTCTATTCCTTCCTTTCAACAAGTTCTCAATCTGTCACCCTGGCTAGATTGCAGAGGCTCAACATCAGCTCACATTTTATTTCACTGTTCCATTCCGTTCCATTCAAATCCATTCCATTCCATTCCACTCCTTTCCATTGCATTGCATTCCATTCCATTCCATTCCAATTCCTTCCATTCCATTCCATTCTGTTCCGTTCCATTCCATTGCCCTCCATTCCATTCCATTCCTTTCCATTCCGTTCCATTCTGTTCCGTTCCATTTCGCTCCATTCCTTTTCATTACGTTCCATTGCACTCCATTCCATGCCATTCCTTTCAATTCCATTCAATTCCTTCCATTCCATTCCATTCCATTCCATTCCATTCCACACTATTCTATTATATTCCTTTCTTTCAACAACTTCTCAACTGTCACCCCGGCTGGAATGCAGTGTCACAATGTTTTCTCACATTTTATTTCACATTTCCATTCCATTCCATTGCATTCCATTCCATTCCATTCCACTGCATTCCATTCCATTTTCTTCCATTCCATTCCATTCCATACCTTTCCATTCCATTCAATTCCATTCCATTCCATTCCATTCCATTCCTTTGCATGCCATTCCACAGCATTTTATTCTATTCGTTTCTTTCAACAAGTTCTCAATCTGTCACCCAGACTGGATAGCAGGGGCACAATGGCGGCTCACATATTATTTCACCAGTCCATTCCATTCCATTCCAATCCATTCCATTCCCTTCCGTTCCTTTGCATTCCATTCCGTTCCCATCCTTTCAGTTCCATTCCATTCCATTCTATTCCATTCCATTCCATTCCATTCCATTCCATTCCATTCCATTCCATTCCACACTCTTCCTTTCTATTCCTTTCTTTCAACAAGTTCTCAACATGTCACCCTGGCTGGATTGCAGTGGTACAATGTCAGCTCACATTTTATTTCACGTTTCCATTCCATTCCATTCAATTCCATTCCATTCCATACATCAATATTCTATTCTATTCCTTCCTTCCAACAATTTCTCAATCTGACACCCTTGTTGGATTGCTGTGGCACAATGTAAGCTCACTTTTTATTTCACCGTTCGATTCCATTCTATTTCATTCCATTCCATTGCATTCCCTTCCATTCAATTGCATTTCGTTCCATTCCGATCCCTTCCGTTCCATTACAGTCCATTCCATTCCATTCCATTCCATTCCATTCCATTCCATTCCATTCCATTCCATGAAATTCCATTCCATTCCATTCCATTCCATTCCATTCCATTCCATGAAATTCCATTCCATTCCATTCCATGAAATTCCATTCCATTCCAATCTGTTCCGTACTGTTCCCTTCCATTCCATTCCATTTCATTCCATTCTGTTCCATTCATTTCCATTACACTCCATTCCATTCCATTCCACTCCTCTCCACTTCACTCCATGCCACTGCAATCCATTCCATTCTCTTCAGTTCCTTACATTCTGCACTATTCTAATCTATTCCTTTCTTTCAAAAAGTTCTCAATCTAACACAATGGCTGGAATGCAGTGGCACAATTTCAGCTCACATTTTATTTCACTCTTCCATTCCATTGCATTCCATTCCATTCCATTCCATTCCATTCCATTCCATTCCATTCCATTGCATTCCATTCCATTGCATTCCATTCCATTTCATTAGATTCCATTCCATTCCATTGCATTCCATTCCATTCCATGCCATTGCACTCCATTCCATTTTATTCCATTCCATTCCATTCCGTTTCATTGCACTCCGTTCCATTTCGTTCCATTCCATTCCATTCTGAGCCTATCTTTTCCGTTCCATTCGGTCCATTCAATTCCTTTCCATTCCATTCAATTCCATTCCAGACTCTTCTATTCTATTCCTTTCAATCAAGGAGTTCTCAATCTGTCAGCCTGGTTGGATTGCAATGGCACAATGTCAGCTCACATTTTATTTCACCGTTCCATTCCATTCCATTCCATTCCTTTGCATTCCATTATATTCTATTCAATTCCATTCCATTCTATTCAATTCCATTCCATTCCACTGCATTCCATTCCATTCCATTCCCTTCCATTACACTCCGTTGCATTCCATTCCATTCCATTGAATTCCATTCCGTTCCATTCCATTCCATTGCACTCCATTCCATTCCATTCCTTTGAATTACATTGCGTTTCATTGCACTCCGTTCCATTTCGTTCCATTCAATTCCATTCTGTTCCCATCTTTTCCGTTCCATTCGGGTCCATTCCATTCCTTTCCATTCCATTCAATTCCAATCCACACTCCTCTATTCTATTCCTTTCAATCAAGTAGTTCTCAATCTATCACCCTCGTTGGATTGCAATGGCACAATGTCAGCTCACATTTTATTTCACCGTTTCATTCCATTCCATTCCATTCCATTCCATTCCATTCCATTCCATTCCATTTCATTCCATTCTATTCTATTCCATTCCATTCCACTGCATTCCGTTCCGTTCCATTCTCTTCCATTACACTCCGTTCCATTCCATTCCATTCCATTCAATTCCAGTCCATTCCGTTCCGTTCCATTCCGTTCCTTTCTGATCCATTCCATTCCATTCAATTTCTTTCCATTCCGTTCTATTACAGTCCATTCTCTTCCGTTCCATTGCATTCCATTCCATTCCATCCCATTCCTTTCTGTTCTATTCCATTCCATTCTATTCCATTCCATGCCATTCCATTACTTTCCATTCTATTCCATTCCACACTATTCCATTATATTCCTTTCCTTCAACAGGTTCTCAATCTGTCACCCTCGATGGATTGCAGTGGCACAGTATCAGCTCACATTTTATTTCACCGTTCCATTGCATTGCATTCCATTCCATTTCATTGCATTCGGTTGCATTCCATTCCATTGCATTCCATTGCATTCCATACCATTCCATTGCACTCCACTGCACTCCACTCCACTTCAGTCCATATCGTTACATTTTGTTCCATTCCATTCCATTACACTCCATTCTATTCCATTAAATTCCATTCCATTCCATTCCACTCGACTCCGTTGCAATCCATTCCACTCCACTCCACTCCCTTCTATTTCATTGCATTCCTTTCGACACTATTCTATTCTATTCCTTCCATTCATCAATTTTTCAATCTGTCACCCTGACTGGATTGCAGAGGCACAATGTCCGCTCACATTTTATTTCACCGTTACATTCGATTCCTTTCCTCTCTATTCTGTTCCAATCCATTCCATTAAATTCCATTCCATTACACTCCATTCCATTGCATTGCATTCCATTCCATTCCATTCCAATTCCTTCCATTCCATTCCATTCTGTTCCGTTCCGTTCCATTGCATTCCATTCCATTCCATTCCTTTCCATTCCGTTCCATTCCGTTCCATTCCATTCGATTCCATTTCGCTCCATTACTTTTCATTACGTTCCACTGCACTCCATTCCATGCCATTGCATTCAATTCCATTCAGTTCCTTTCCATTTCATTCCATTCCATTCCATTCCATTCCATTCCACACTATTCTATTCTATTCCTTTCTTTCAACAACTTCTCAACTGTCACCCTGGCTGGAATGCAGTGTCACAATGTCTTCTCACATTTTATTTCACCATTCCATTCCATTCCATTCCATTCCATTCCATTCCATTCCATTCCTTTCCATTGCATGCCATTCCACAGCATTTTATTCTATTCCTTTCTTTCAACAAGTTCTCAATCTGTCACCCAGACTGGATAGCAGGGGCACAATGGCGGCTCACATTTTATTTCACCAGTCCATTCCATTCCATTCCAATCCATTCCATTGCCTTCCGTTCCATTGCATTCCATTCCGTTCCCATCCGTTGAGTTCCATTTCATTCCATTCCATTCCATTCCATTCCATTCCATTCCACACTCTTCTCTTCTATTCCTTTCTTTCTACAAGTTCTCAATATGTCACCCTGGATGGATTGCAGTGGTACAATCTCAGCTCACATTTTATTTCACGTTTCCGTTCCATTCCATTCAATTCCATTCCATTCCATTCCATTCCATACATCAATATTCTATTCTATTCCTTCCTTCCAACAATTTCTCAATCTGACACCCTGGTTGGATTTCTGTGGCACAATGTCAGCTCAGTTTTTATTTCACCGTTCGATTCCATTCTATTCCATTTCTTTCCATTGCATTCCCTTCCATTCAATTCCATTTCGTTCCATTCCGATCCATTCCGTTCCATTACAGTCCATTCCATTCCATTCCATGAAATTCCATTCCTTTCCATTCCAATTCATTCCATTCCATTCCAATCCGTTCCGTTCTGTTCCCTTCCATTCCATTCCATTTCTTTCCATTCATTTCCATTACACTCCATTCCATTCCATTCCATTCCATTCCAATCCGTTCCGTTCTGTTCCCTTCCATTCCATTCCATTTCGTTCCATTCTGTTCCATTCATTTCCATTACACTCCATTCCATTCCATTCCACTCCTCTCCACTTCACTCCATGCCACTGTAATCCATTGCATTCCCTTCAGTTCCTTCCATTCCACACTATTCTAATCAATTCCTTTCTTCCAAAAAGTTCTCAATCTGTCACAATGGCTGGATTGCAGTGGCACAGTGTCAGCTCACATTTTATTTCACTCTTCCATTCCATTGCATTACATTTCATTCCATTCCATTCCATTACATTCCATTGCACTCCATTCCATTGCATTCCATTCCATTCCATTGCATTCCATTCCATTCCATTCCATTCCATTCCATTGCATTCCATTCCATTCCATTCCATTCCATTCCATTCTATTCCATTCCATTCCATTGCACTCCATTCCATTCCATTCCATTCCATTTCATTCCATTCCGTTTCATTGCACTCCGTTCCATTTCGTTCCATTCCATTTCATTCTGTTCCTATCTTTTCCGTTCCATTCTGTCCATTCCATTCCTTTCCATTCCATTCAATTCCATTCCACACTCTTCTATTCTATTCCTTTCAATCAAGATGTTCTCAATCTGTCAGCCTGGTTGGATTGCAATGGCACAATGTCAGCTCACATTTTTTTTCACCGTTCCATTCCATTCCATTCCATTCCATTCCATTCCATTCCATTCTATTCCATTCCATTCCACTGCATTCCATTCCGTTCCATTCCCTTCCATTACACTCCCTTCCATTCCATTGCATTCCATTGAATTCCATTCCGTTCCATTCCATTCCATTGCACTCCATTCCATTCCCTTCCATTGCATTCCCTTCCATTGCACTCTATTCCATTCCATTCCATTCCATTCCATTCCATTCCATTCCATTCCATTCCATTCCATTCTGTTACTATCTTTTCCGTTCCATTCAGGTCCATTCCATTCCATTCCATTCCATTCCATTCCATTCCATTCCTCTCCATTCCTCTCCATTCCATTCCATTCCATTCCGTTCCATTGCTCTCCATTGCATTGCATTCCACCATTCCATTCCATTCCATTCCATTCCATTCCATTCCATTCCATTCCTTTCCGTTCCATTCCATTCCTTTCTGATCCTTTCCATTCCATTCAATTTCTTTCCATTCCCTTCTATTACATTCCATTCTCTTCCGTTCTTTTGCATTCCATTCCATTCCATCCCCTTCCTTTCTGTTCTATTCCATTCCATTCTATTCCATTCCTTTCCATTCTATTCCATTCCACACTATTTTATTATATTCCTTTCCTTCAACAGGTTCTCAATCTGTCACACTGGATGGATTGCAGTGGCACAGTATCAGCTCATATTTTATTTCACCGTTCCATTCCCATGCATTCCATTCCATTGCATTTCATTCGGTTGCATTCCATTCCATTGCATTCCATTGCATTCCATACCATTCCATTGCACTCCACTGCACTCCACTCCACTTCAGTCCATATCGTTACTTTTTGTTCCATTCCATTCCGTTACACTCCATTCTATTCCATTAAATTCCATTCCATTCCATTCCACTCGACTCCATTGCAATCCATTCCACTCCACTCCACTCCATTCTATTTCATTGCATTCTTTTCGACACTATTCTATTCTATTCCTTCCATTCAACAATTTTTCAATCTGTCACCCTGACTTGATTGCAGAGGCACAATGTAAGCTCACATTTAATTTCACCGTTACATTCGATTCCTTTCCTCTCTATTCTATTCAAATCCATTCTATTCCATTCCATTCCATTCTATTCCATTCCATACCATAGCATTCCACACTATTGTGTTCTATTCCTTCCTTTCAACAAGTTCTCAATCTGTCACCCTGGCTAGATTGCAGATTCTCAACATCAGCTCACATTTTATTTCACTGTTCCATTTCGTTCCATTCAAATCCATTCCATTCCATTCCACTCCATTCCATTGCATTGCATTCCATTCCATTCCATTCCAATTCCTTCCATTCCATTCCATTCTGTTCCGTTCCATTCCATTGCCCTCCATTCCATTCCATTCCTTTCCATTCCGTTCCATTCTGTTCCGTTCCATTTCGCTCCATTCCTTTTCATTACGTTCCATTGCACTCCATTCCATGCCATTCCTTTCAATTCCATTCAATTCCTTCCATTTCATTCCATTCCATTCCATTCCATTCCATTCCATTCCATTCCACACTATTCTATTATATTCCTTTCTTTCAACAACTTCTCAACTGTCACCCTGGCTGGAATGCAGTGTCACAATATCTTCTCACATTTTATTTCACATTTCCATTCCATTCCATTGCATTCCATTCCATTCCATTCCACTGCATTCCATTCCATTTTCTTCCATTCCATTCCATTCCATACCTTTCCATTCCATTCCATTCCATTCCATTCCATTCCATTCCATTCCTTTGCATGCCATTCCACAGCATTTTATTCTATTCCTTTCTTTCAACAAGTTCTCAATCTGTCACCCAGACTGGATAGCAGGGGCACAATGGCGGCTCACATATTATTTCACCAGTCCATTCCATTCCATTCCAATCCATTCCATTCCCTTCCATTCCTTTGCATTCCATTCCGTTCCCATCCGTTCAGTTCCATTCCATTCCATTCCATTCCATTCCATTCCATTCCATTCCATTCCATTCCATTCCACACTCTTCCTTTCTATTCCTTTCTTTCAACAAGTTCTCAACATGTCACCCTGGCTGGATTGCAGTGGTACAATGTCAGCTCACATTTTATTTCACGTTTCCATTCCATTCCATTCAATTCCATTCCATTCCATACATCAATATTCTATTCTATTCCTTCCTTCCAACAATTTCTCAATCTGACACCCTTGTTGGATTGCTGTGGCACAATGTAAGCTCACTTTTTATTTCACCGTTCGATTCCATTCTATTTCATTCCATTCCATTGCATTCCCTTCCATTCAATTGCATTTCGTTCCATTCCGATCACTTCCGTTCCATTACAGTCCATTCCATTCCATTCCATTCCATTCCATTCCATTCCATGAAATTAAATTCCATTCCATTCCATTCCATTCCATTCCATTCCATTCCATTCCATTCCATGAAATTCCATTCCATTCCATTCCAATTCATTCCATTGCATTCCAATCGGTTCCGTACTGTTCCCTTCCATTCCATTCCATTTCGTTCCATTCTGTTCCATTCATTTCCATTACACTCCATTCCATTCCATTCCACTCCTCTCCACTTCACTCCATGCCACTGCAATCCATTCCATTCTCTTCAGTTCCTTACATTCCGCACTATTCTAATCTATTCCTTTCTTTCAAAAAGTTTTCAATCTAAGACAATGGCTGGAATGCAGTGGCACAATTTCAGCTCACATTTTATTTCACTCTTCCATTCCATTGCATTCCATTCCATTCCATTCCATTCCATTCCATTCCATTGCATTCCATTCCATTGCATTCCATTCCATTTCATTAGATTCCATTCCATTCCATTGTATTCCATTCCATTCCATTCCATTGCACTCCATTCCATTCCATTCCATTCCATTCCGTTTCATTGCACTCCGTTCCATTTCGTTCCATTCCATTCCATTCTGTGCCTATCTTTTCCCTTCCATTCGGTCCATTCAATTCCTTTCCATTCCATTCAATTCCATTCCACACTCTTCTATTCTATTCCTTTCAATCAAGGAGTTCTCAATCTGTCAGCCTGGTTGGATTGCAATGGCACAATGTCAGCTCACATTTTATTTCACCGTTCCATTCCATTCCATTCCATTCCTTTGCATTCCATTCCATTCTATTCAATTCCATTCCATTCTATTCCATTCCATTCCATTCCACTGCATTCCATTCCATTCCATTCCATTCTATTCCATTCCATTCCATTCCACTGCATTCCATTCCATTCCATTCCCTTCCATTACACTCCCTTGCATTCCATTCCATTCCATTGAATTCCATTCCGTTCCATTCCATTCCATTGCACTCCATTCCATTCCATTCCATTGCATTCCATTCCATTGTACTCCATTCCATTCCATTCCATTCCATTCCATTCCTATCTTTTCCGTTCCACTCGGGTCCGTTTCAGTCCAGTCCATTCCATTCCATTCCATTCCATTCCATTCCAATCCATTCCATTCCATTGCTCTCCATTCCTCTCCATTCCATTCAATTCCATTCCATTCCATTCCATTCCATTCCATTCCATTCCTTTCCATTGCTCTCCATTCCATTCCATTCCATTCCATTCCATTCCATTCCATTCCATTCCATTCTGTTCCATTGCTCTCCATTCCATTCCATTCCATTCCACCATTCAATTCCATTCCAATCCATTCCATTCCATTCCTTTCCATTGCATGCCATTCCACAGCATTTTATTCTATTCCTTTCTTTCAACAAGTTCTCAATCTGTCACCCAGACTGGATTGCAGGGGCACAATGGCGGCTCACATTTTATTTCACCAGTCCATTCCATTCCATTCCAATCCATTCCATTCCCTTCCATTCCATTGAATTCCATTCCGTTCCCATCCTTTCAGTTCCATTCCGTTCCATTCTATTCCATTCCATTCCATTCCATTCCATTCCATTCCATTCCATTCCATTCCATTCCATTCCACACTCTTCTCTTCTATTCCTTTATTTCAACAAGTTCTCAATAGGTCACCCTGGCTGGATTGCAGTGGTATAATGTCAGTTCACATTTTATTTCACGTTTCCATTCCATTCCATTCCATTCCATTCCATTCCATTCCATTCCATTCCATACATCAATATTCTATTCTATTCCTTCCTCCCAACAATTTCTCAATCTGACACCCTGGTTGGATTTCTGTGGCACAATGTCAGCCCACTATTTATTTCACCGTTCGATTCCATTCTATTCCATTCCATTCCATTGCATTCCCTTCCATTCAATTCCATTCCTTTCCATTCTTTTCCATTCCACACTATTCTATTATATTCCTTTCCTTCAACAGGTTCTCAATGTGTCACCCTGGATGGATTGCAGTGGCACAGTATCAGCTGACATTTTATTTCACCGATCCATTCCATTGCATTCCATTCCATTGCATTTCATTCGGTTGCATTCCATTCCATTGCATTCCATTGCATTCCATAGCATTCCATTGCACTCCACTGCACTCCACTCCACTTCAGTCCATATCGTTACTTTTGTTCCATTCCATTCCGTTACACTCCATTCTATTCCATTAAATTCCATTACATTCCATTCCACTCGACTCCATTGCAATCCATTCCACTCCACTCCACTCCATTCTATTTCATTGCATTCTTTCGACACTATTCTATTCTATTCCTTCCATTCAACAATTTTTCAATCTGTCACCCTGACTGGATTGCGGAGGCACAATGTCAGCTCACATTTTATTTCACCGTTACATTCGATTCCTTTCCTCTCTATTCTATTACAATCCAATCCATTCCATTCCATTCCATTCCATTCCATTCCATTGCAATCCATTCCATTCCATACCATAGCATTCCACACTATTGTATTCTATTCCTTCCTTTCAACAAGGTCTCAATCTGTCACCCTGGCTAGATTGCAGAGGCTCAACATCAGCTCACATTTGATTTCACTGTTCCATTCATATCCATACCATTCCATTCCACTCCATTTCATTGCATTGCATTCCATTCCATTCCAATTCCTTCCATTCCATTCCATTCTGTTCCGTTTCGTTCCATTGCACTCCATTCCATTCCATTCCTTTCCATTCCATTCCATTCCGTTCCATTCCATTCCATTCCGTTTCGCTCCATTCATTTTCATTACATTCCATTGCACTCCATTCCATGCCATTCCATTCAATTCCATTCAATTCCTTTCCATTTCATTCCACTCCATTCCACACTATTCTATTCTATTCCTTTCTTTCAACAACTTCTCAACTGTCACCCTGGCTGGAATGCAGTGTCACAATGTCTTCTCACATTTTATTTCACCGTTCCATTCCACTGCATTCCATTCCATTCCATTCCATTCCATTCCATTCCATTCCATTCCGTTCCATTCCATTCCATTCCACTGCATTCCATTCCATTAAACTCCATTGCATTCCATTCCATTCCATTCCATTCCATTCCATTCCATTCCGTTCCATTCCATTCCATTCCACTGCATTCCATTCCATTAAACTCCATTGCATTCCATTCCATTCCATTCCATTCCATTCCATTCCATTCCATTCCATTCCATTCCACTCCTTTCCAATGCATGCCATTCCACAGCATTTTATTCTATTCCTTTCTTTCAACAAGTTCTCAATCTGTCACCCAGACTGGATTGCAGGGGCACAGTGGCGGCTCACATTTTATTTCACCAGTCCATTCCAATCCATTCCATTCCCTTTCCTTCCATTGCATTCCTTTCCGTTCCAATCTGTTCAGTTCCATTCCGTTCCATTCTATTCCATTCCATTCCATTCCATTCCATTCCATTCCATTCCATTCCACACTCTTCTCTTCTATTCCTTTCTTTCAACAAGTTCTCAATATGTCACCCTGGCTGGATTGCCGTGGTACAATGTCAGCTCACATTATATTTCACGTTTCCATTCCATTCCATTCCATTCCATACATCAATATTCTATTCTATTCCTTGCTTCCAACAATTTCTCAATCTGACACCCTGGTTTTATTGCTGTGGCACAATGTCAGCTCACTTTTTATTTCTCCGTTCAATTCCATTCTGTTCCATTCCATTCCATTGCATTCCCTTCCATTCAATTCCATTTCGTTCCATTCTGATCCATTCCGTTCCCTTGCAGTCCTTTCCATTCCATTCCATTAAATTCCATTCCATTCCATTCCAATTCATTCCATTCCATTCCAATCCATTCCGTTCTGTTCCCTTCCATTCCATTCCATTTCATTCCTTTCAGTTCCATTACACTCTATTCCATTGAATTCCACTCCTCTCCACTTCACTCCACACCACTGCAATCCATTGCATTCCCTTCAGTTCCTTCCATTCCACACTATTCTGTTCTATTCCTTTCTTTCAAAACGTTCTCAATCAGTCACAATGGATGGATTGCAGTGGCACAATGTCAGCTCACATTTTATTTCACTGTTCCATTCCATTGCATTTCATTTCATTCCATTCCATTCCATTCCATTGTACTCCGTTCCGTTCCGTTCCGTTCCGTTCCGTTCCATTCCATTCCATTTCATTCCATCGCACTCCATTCCATTCCATTCAATTCCATTCCATTGTACTCCATTGCATTCCATTCCATTCCATTCCATTCCGTTTCATTGCACTCCGTTCCATTTCGTTCCATTCCATTCCATTATGTTCCCATCTTTTCCGTTCCATTCGGGTCCATTCCATTCCTTTCCATTTCATTCAATTCCAATCCACACTCCTCTATTCTATCCCTTTCAATCAAGAAGTTCTCAATCTGTCACCATCGTTGGATTGCAATGGCACAATGTCAGCTCACATTTAATTTCACCGTTCCATTCCATTCCATTCCATTCCATTCCATTCCATTCCATTCCATTCCATTCTATTCCATTCCATTCCATTCCACTGCATTCCGTTCCGTTCCATTTCATTCTCTTCCATTACACTCCGTTCCATTCCATTCCATTCCATTGAATTCCATTCCGTTTCATTGCACTCCGTTCCATTTCGTTCCATTCAATTGCATTCTGTTCCCATCTTTTCCGTTCCATTCGGGTCCATTCCATTCCTTTCCATTCCATTCAATTCCAATCCACACTCCTATATTCTATTCCTTTAAATCAAGTAGTTCTCAATCTATCACCCTCGTTGGATTGCAATGGCACAATGTCAGCTCACATTTTATTTCACCGTTTCATTCCATTGCATTCCATTCCATTCCATTCCATTCCATTCCATTCCATTCCATTCCATTCCATTCCGTTCCATTGCACTCCATTCCATTCCATTTTATTCCATTCCATTCCATTCTGTTCCTATCTTTTCCGTTCCATTCTGGTCCATTCCAGTCCATTCCATTCCACTCCATTCCATTCCATTCCATTCAATTCGGTTCAATTGCTCTCCATTCCATTCCATTTCATTCGATTCCATTCCATTCCGTTCCATTGCTCTCCATTCCATTCCACTCAATTCCACCATTCCATTCCATTCCATGCCATTCCGTTCCATTCCATTCCATTCTATTCCATTCCATTGCGTTCCATTCCGTTCCTTTCTTATCCATTCCATTCCATTCAATTTCTTTCCATTCCGTTCTATTACATTCCGTTCTCTTCCGTTCCATTGCATTCCATTCCATTCCATCCCATTCCTTTCTGTTCTATTCCATTCCATTCTATTCCATTCAATGCCATTCCATTACTTTCCATTCTATTCCATTCCACACTATTCCATTTTATTCTTTTCCTTCAACAGGTTCTCAATCTGTCACCCTGGATGCATTGCAGTGGCACAGTATCAGCTCACATTTTATTTCACCGTTCCATTGCATTGCATTCCATTCCATTTCATTGCATTCGGTGGCATTCCATTCCATTGCATTCCATTGCACTCCACACCATTCCATTGCACTCCACTGCACTCCACTCCACTTCAGTCCATATCGTTACATTTTGTTCCATTCCATTCCGTTACACTCCATTCTATTCCATTAAATTCCATTCCATTCCATTCCACTCGACTCCGTTGCAATCCATTCCACTCCACTCCACTCCCTTCTATTTCATTGCATTCCTTTCGACACTATTCTATTCTACTCCTTCCATTCAACAATTTTACAATCTGTCACCCTGACTCGATTGCAGAGGCACAATGTTAGCTCACATTTTATTTCACCGTTACATTCGATTCCTTTCCTCTCTATTCTGTTCCAATCCATTCCATTCCATTCCATTCCACTCCATTCCATTGCATTCCATTCCATTCCATTCCATTCCAATTCCTTCCATTCCATTCCATTCCATTCTATTCCGTTCCGTTCCATTGCACTCCATTCCATTCCATTCCTTTCCATTCAGTTCCATTCCGTTCCATTCCATTAAATTCCATTTCGCTCCATTCCTTTTCATTACGATCCACTGCACTCCATTCCATGCCATTGCATTCAATTCCATTCCATTCCTTTCCATTTCATTCCATTACATTCCATTCCATTCCATTCCATTCCACACTATTCTATTCTATTCCTTTCTTTCCACAACTTCTCAACTGTCACCCTGGCTGGAATGCAGTGTCACAATGTATTCTCACATTTTATTTCACCATTCCATTCCATTCCATTCCATTCCTTTCCATTGCATGCCATTCCACAGCATTTTATTCTATTCCTTTCTTTCAACAAGTTCTCAATCTGTCACCCAGACTGGATTGCAGGGGCACAATGGCGGCTCACATTTTATTTCACCAGTCCATTCCATTCCATTCCAATCCATTCCATTCCCTTCCGTTCCATTGAATTCCATTCCGTTCCCATCCGTTCAGTTCCATTCCGTTCCATTCTATTCCATTCCATTCCATTCCATTCCATTCCATTCCATTCCATTCCATTCCATTCCATTCCATTCCATACGACTCCATTCCATTCCGTTCCATTGCTCTCCATTCCATTCCATTCAATTCCACCATTCCATTCCATTCCATTCCATTCCATTCCATTCCTTTCTATTACATTCCATTCTCTTCCGTTCCATTGCATTCCATTCCATTCCATCCCATTCCTTTCTGTTCTATTCCATTCCATTCTATTCCATTCCATGCCATTCCATTACTTTCCATTCTATTCCATTCCACACTATTCCATTATATTCCTTTCCTTCAACAGGTTCTCAATATGTCACCCTGGATGGATTGCAGTGGCACAGTATCAGCTCATATTTTATTTCACCGTTCCATTCCATTGCCCTCCATTCCATTGCATTTCATTCGGTTGCATTCCATTCCATTGCATTGCATTGCATTCCATACCATTCCATTGCACTCCACTGCACACCACTCCACTTCAGTCCATATCGTTACTTTTTGTTCCATTCCGTTCAGTTACACTCCATTCTATTCCATTAAATTCCATTCCATTCCATTCCACTCGACTCCTTTGCAATCCATTCCACTCCACTCCACTCCAATCTATTTCATTGCATTCCTTTCGACACTATTCTATTCTATTCCTTCCATTCAACAATTTTTCAATCTGTGATCCTGACTGGATTGCAGAGGCACAATGTAAGCTCACATTTTATTTCACCGTTACATTCGATTCCTTTCCTCTCTATTCTATTCAAATCCATTCTATTCCATTCCATTCCATTCTACTCCATTCCATACCATAGCATTCCACACTATTGTGTTCTATTCCTTCCTTTCAACAAGTTCTCAATCTCTCACCCTGGCTAGATTGCAGAGGCTCAACATCAGCTCACATTTTATTTCACTGTTCCATTCCGTTCCATTCAAATCCATTCCATTCCATTCCACTCCTTTCCATTGCATTGCATTCCATTCCATTCCATTCCAATTCCTTCCATTCCATTCCATTCTGTTCCGTTCCATTCCATTGCCCTCCATTCCATTCCATTCCTTTCCATTCCGTTCCATTCTGTTCCGTTCCATTTCGCTCCATTCCTTTTCATTACGTTCCATTGCACTCCATTCCATGCCATTCCTTTCAATTCCATTCAATTCCTTCCATTCCATTCCATTCCATTCCATTCCATTCCACACTATTCTATTATATTCCTTTCTTTCAACAACTTCTCAACTGTCACCCCGGCTGGAATGCAGTGTCACAATGTTTTCTCACATTTTATTTCACATTTCCATTCCATTCCATTGCATTCCATTCCATTCCATTCCACTGCATTCCATTCCATTTTCTTCCATTCCATTCCATTCCATACCTTTCCATTCCATTCAATTCCATTCCATTCCATTCCATTCCATTCCTTTGCATGCCATTCCACAGCATTTTATTCTATTCGTTTCTTTCAACAAGTTCTCAATCTGTCACCCAGACTGGATAGCAGGGGCACAATGGCGGCTCACATATTATTTCACCAGTCCATTCCATTCCATTCCAATCCATTCCATTCCCTTCCGTTCCTTTGCATTCCATTCCGTTCCCATCCTTTCAGTTCCATTCCATTCCATTCTATTCCATTCCATTCCATTCCATTCCATTCCATTCCATTCCATTCCACACTCTTCCTTTCTATTCCTTTCTTTCAACAAGTTCTCAACATGTCACCCTGGCTGGATTGCAGTGGTACAATGTCAGCTCACATTTTATTTCACGTTTCCATTCCATTCCATTCAATTCCATTCCATTCCATACATCAATATTCTATTCTATTCCTTCCTTCCAACAATTTCTCAATCTGACACCCTTGTTGGATTGCTGTGGCACAATGTAAGCTCACTTTTTATTTCACCGTTCGATTCCATTCTATTTCATTCCATTCCATTGCATTCCCTTCCATTCAATTGCATTTCGTTCCATTCCGATCCCTTCCGTTCCATTACAGTCCATTCCATTCCATTCCATTCCATTCCATTCCATTCCATTCCATTCCATTCCATTCCATGAAATTCCATTCCATTCCATTCCATTCCATTCCATTCCATTCCATGAAATTCCATTCCATTCCATTCCATGAAATTCCATTCCATTCCAATCTGTTCCGTACTGTTCCCTTCCATTCCATTCCATTTCATTCCATTCTGTTCCATTCATTTCCATTACACTCCATTCCATTCCATTCCACTCCTCTCCACTTCACTCCATGCCACTGCAATCCATTCCATTCTCTTCAGTTCCTTACATTCCGCACTATTCTAATCTATTCCTTTCTTTCAAAAAGTTCTCAATCTAACACAATGGCTGGAATGCAGTGGCACAATTTCAGCTCACATTTTATTTCACTCTTCCATTCCATTGCATTCCATTCCATTCCATTCCATTCCATTCCATTCCATTCCATTCCATTCCATTGCATTCCATTCCATTGCATTCCATTCCATTTCATTAGATTCCATTCCATTCCATTGCATTCCATTCCATTCCATGCCATTGCACTCCATTCCATTTTATTCCATTCCATTCCATTCCGTTTCATTGCACTCCGTTCCATTTCGTTCCATTCCATTCCATTCTGAGCCTATCTTTTCCGTTCCATTCGGTCCATTCAATTCCTTTCCATTCCATTCAATTCCATTCCAGACTCTTCTATTCTATTCCTTTCAATCAAGGAGTTCTCAATCTGTCAGCCTGGTTGGATTGCAATGGCACAATGTCAGCTCACATTTTATTTCACCGTTCAATTCCATTCCATTCCATTCCTTTGCATTCCATTATATTCTATTCAATTCCATTCCATTCTATTCAATTCCATTCCATTCCACTGCATTCCATTCCATTCCATTCCCTTCCATTACACTCCGTTGCATTCCATTCCATTCCATTGAATTCCATTCCGTTCCATTCCATTCCATTGCACTCCATTCCATTCCATTCCGTTGAATTACATTGCGTTTCATTGCACTCCGTTCCATTTCGTTCCATTCAATTCCATTCTGTTCCCATCTTTTCCGTTCCATTCGGGTCCATTCCATTCCTTTCCATTCCATTCAATTCCAATCCACACTCCTCTATTCTATTCCTTTCAATCAAGTAGTTCTCAATCTATCACCCTCGTTGGATTGCAATGGCACAATGTCAGCTCACATTTTATTTCACCGTTTCATTCCATTCCATTCCATTCCATTCCATTTCATTCCATTCCATTCCATTCCATTTCATTCCATTCTATTCTATTCCATTCCATTCCACTGCATTCCGTTCCGTTCCATTCTCTTCCATTACACTCCGTTCCATTCCATTCCATTCCATTCAATTCCAGTCCATTCCGTTCCGTTCCATTCCGTTCCTTTCTGATCCATTCCATTCCATTCAATTTCTTTCCATTCCGTTCTATTACAGTCCATTCTCTTCCGTTCCATTGCATTCCATTCCATTCCATCCCATTCCTTTCTGTTCTATTCCATTCCATTCTATTCCATTCCATGCCATTCCATTACTTTCCATTCTATTCCATTCCACACTATTCCATTATATTCCTTTCCTTCAACAGGTTCTCAATCTGTCACCCTCGATGGATTGCAGTGGCACAGTATCAGCTCACATTTTATTTCACCGTTCCATTGCATTGCATTCCATTCCATTTCATTGCATTCGGTTGCATTCCATTCCATTGCATTCCATTGCATTCCATACCATTCCATTGCACTCCACTGCACTCCACTCCACTTCAGTCCATATCGTTACATTTTGTTCCATTCCATTCCGTTACACTCCATTCTATTCCATTAAATTCCATTCCATTCCATTCCACTCGACTCCGTTGCAATCCATTCCACTCCACTCCACTCCCTTCTATTTCATTGCATTCCTTTCGACACTATTCTATTCTATTCCTTCCATTCATCAATTTTTCAATCTGTCACCCTGACTGGATTGCAGAGGCACAATGTCCGCTCACATTTTATTTCACCGTTACATTCGATTCCTTTCCTCTCTATTCTGTTCCAATCCATTCCATTAAATTCCATTCCATTACACTCCATTCCATTGCATTGCATTCCATTCCATTCCATTCCAATTCCTTCCATTCCATTCCATTCTGTTCCGTTCCGTTCCATTGCATTCCATTCCATTCCATTCCTTTCCATTCCGTTCCATTCCGTTCCATTCCATTCGATTCCATTTCGCTCCATTACTTTTCATTACGTTCCACTGCACTCCATTCCATGCCATTGCATTCAATTCCATTCAGTTCCTTTCCATTTCATTCCATTCCATTCCATTCCATTCCATTCCACACTATTCTATTCTATTCCTTTCTTTCAACAACTTCTCAACTGTCACCCTGGCTGGAATGCAGTGTCACAATGTCTTCTCACATTTTATTTCACCATTCCATTCCATTCCATTCCATTCCATTCCATTCCATTCCTTTCCATTGCATGCCATTCCACAGCATTTTATTCTATTCCTTTCTTTCAACAAGTTCTCAATCTGTCACCCAGACTGGATAGCAGGGGCACAATGGCGGCTCACATTTTATTTCAAGAGTCCATTCCATTCCATTCCAATCCATTCCATTGCCTTCCGTTCCATTGCATTCCATTCCGTTCCCATCCGTTGAGTTCCATTTCATTCCATTCCATTCCATTCCATTCCATTCCATTCCACACTCTTCTCTTCTATTCCTTTCTTTCTACAAGTTCTCAATATGTCACCCTGGATGGATTGCAGTGGTACAATCTCAGCTCACATTTTATTTCACGTTTCCGTTCCATTCCATTCAATTCCATTCCATTCCATTCCATTCCATACATCAATATTCTATTCTATTCCTTCCTTCCAACAATTTCTCAATCTGACACCCTGGTTGGATTTCTGTGGCACAATGTCAGCTCAGTTTTTATTTCACCGTTCGATTCCATTCTATTCCATTTCTTTCCATTGCATTCCCTTCCATTCAATTCCATTTCGTTCCATTCCGATCCATTCCGTTCCATTACAGTCCATTCCATTCCATTCCATGAAATTCCATTCCTTTCCATTCCAATTCATTCCATTCCATTCCAATCCGTTCCGTTCTGTTCCCTTCCATTCCATTCCATTTCTTTCCATTCATTTCCATTACACTCCATTCCATTCCATTCCATTCCATTCCAATCCGTTCCGTTCTGTTCCCTTCCATTCCATTCCATTTCGTTCCATTCTGTTCCATTCATTTCCATTACACTCCATTCCATTCCATTCCACTCCTCTCCACTTCACTCCATGCCACTGTAATCCATTGCATTCCCTTCAGTTCCTTCCATTCCACACTATTCTAATCAATTCCTTTCTTCCAAAAAGTTCTCAATCTGTCACAATGGCTGGATTGCAGTGGCACAGTGTCAGCTCACATTTTATTTCACTCTTCCATTCCATTGCATTACATTTCATTCCATTCCATTCCATTACATTCCATTGCACTCCATTCCATTGCATTCCATTCCATTCCATTGCATTCCATTCCATTCCATTCCATTCCATTCCATTGCATTCCATTCCATTCCATTCCATTCCATTCCATTCTATTCCATTCCATTCCATTGCACTCCATTCCATTCCATTCCATTCCATTTCATTCCATTCCGTTTCATTGCACTCCGTTCCATTTCGTTCCATTCCATTTCATTCTGTTCCTATCTTTTCCGTTCCATTCTGTCCATTCCATTCCTTTCCATTCCATTCAATTCCATTCCACACTCTTCTATTCTATTCCTTTCAATCAAGATGTTCTCAATCTGTCAGCCTGGTTGGATTGCAATGGCACAATGTCAGCTCACATTTTTTTTCACCGTTCCATTCCATTCCATTCCATTCCATTCCATTCCATTCCATTCTATTCCATTCCATTCCACTGCATTCCATTCCGTTCCATTCCCTTCCATTACACTCCCTTCCATTCCATTGCATTCCATTGAATTCCATTACGTTCCATTCCATTCCATTGCACTCCATTCCATTCCATTCCATTGCATTCCCTTCCATTGCACTCTATTCCATTCCATTCCATTCCATTCCATTCCATTCCATTCCATTCCATTCCATTCCATTCTGTTACTATCTTTTCCGTTCCATTCAGGTCCATTCCATTCCATTCCATTCCATTCCATTCCATTCCTCTCCATTCCTCTCCATTCCATTCCATTCCATTCCGTTCCATTGCTCTCCATTGCATTGCATTCCACCATTCCATTCCATTCCATTCCATTCCATTCCATTCCATTCCATTCCTTTCCGTTCCATTCCATTCCTTTCTGATCCTTTCCATTCCATTCAATTTCTTTCCATTCCCTTCTATTACATTCCAGTCTCTTCCGTTCTATTGCATTCCATTCCATTCCATTCCCTTCCTTTCTGTTCTATTCCATTCCATTCTATTCCATTCCTTTCCATTCTATTCCATTCCACACTATTTTATTATATTCCTTTCCTTCAACAGGTTCTCAATCTGTCACACTGGATGGATTGCAGTGGCACAGTATCAGCTCATATTTTATTTCACCGTTCCATTCCCATGCATTCCATTCCATTGCATTTCATTCGGTTGCATTCCATTCCATTGCATTCCATTGCATTCCATACCATTCCATTGCACTCCACTGCACTCCACTCCACTTCAGTCCATATCGTTACTTTTTGTTCCATTCCATTCCGTTACACTCCATTCTATTCCATTAAATTCCATTCCATTCCATTCCACTCGACTCCATTGCAATCCATTCCACTCCACTCCACTCCATTCTATTTCATTGCATTCTTTTCGACACTATTCTATTCTATTCCTTCCATTCAACAATTTTTCAATCTGTCACCCTGACTTGATTGCAGAGGCACAATGTAAGCTCACATTTAATTTCACCGTTACATTCGATTCCTTTCCTCTCTATTCTATTCAAATCCATTCTATTCCATTCCATTCCATTCTATTCCATTCCATACCATAGCATTCCACACTATTGTGTTCTATTCCTTCCTTTCAACAAGTTCTCAATCTGTCACCCTGGCTAGATTGCAGATTCTCAACATCAGCTCACATTTTATTTCACTGTTCCATTTCGTTCCATTCAAATCCATTCCATTCCATTCCACTCCATTCCATTGCATTGCATTCCATTCCATTCCATTCCAATTCCTTCCATTCCATTCCATTCTGTTCCGTTCCATTCCATTGCCCTCCATTCCATTCCATTCCTTTCCATTCCGTTCCATTCTGTTCCGTTCCATTTCGCTCCATTCCTTTTCATTACGTTCCATTGCACTCCATTCCATGCCATTCCTTTCAATTCCATTCAATTCCTTCCATTTCATTCCATTCCATTCCATTCCATTCCATTCCATTCCATTCCACACTATTCTATTATATTCCTTTCTTTCAACAACTTCTCAACTGTCACCCTGGCTGGAATGCAGTGTCACAATATCTTCTCACATTTTATTTCACATTTCCATTCCATTCCATTGCATTCCATTCCATTCCATTCCACTGCATTCCATTCCATTTTCTTCCATTCCATTCCATTCCATACCTTTCCATTCCATTCCATTCCATTCCATTCCATTCCATTCCATTCCTTTGCATGCCATTCCACAGCATTTTATTCTATTCCTTTCTTTCAACAAGTTCTCAATCTGTCACCCAGACTGGATAGCAGGGGCACAATGGCGGCTCACATATTATTTCACCAGTCCATTCCATTCCATTCCAATCCATTCCATTCCCTTCCATTCCTTTGCATTCCATTCCGTTCCCATCCGTTCAGTTCCATTCCATTCCATTCCATTCCATTCCATTCCATTCCATTCCATTCCATTCCACACTCTTCCTTTCTATTCCTTTCTTTCAACAAGTTCTCAACATGTCACCCTGGCTGGATTGCAGTGGTACAATGTCAGCTCACATTTTATTTCACGTTTCCATTCCATTCCATTCAATTCCATTCCATTCCATACATCAATATTCTATTCTATTCCTTCCTTCCAACAATTTCTCAATCTGACACCCTTGTTGGATTGCTGTGGCACAATGTAAGCTCACTTTTTATTTCACCGTTCGATTCCATTCTATTTCATTCCATTCCATTGCATTCCCTTCCATTCAATTGCATTTCGTTCCATTCCGATCACTTCCGTTCCATTACAGTCCATTCCATTCCATTCCATTCCATTCCATTCCATTCCATTCCATTCCATGAAATTAAATTCCATTCCATTCCATTCCATTCCATTCCATTCCATTCCATTCCATGAAATTCCATTCCATTCCATTCCAATTCATTCCATTGCATTCCAATCGGTTCCGTACTGTTCCCTTCCATTCCATTCCATTTCGTTCCATTCTGTTCCATTCATTTCCATTACACTCCATTCCATTCCATTCCACTCCTCTCCACTTCACTCCATGCCACTGCAATCCATTCCATTCTCTTCAGTTCCTTACATTCCGCACTATTCTAATCTATTCCTTTCTTTCAAAAAGTTTTCAATCTAAGACAATGGCTGGAATGCAGTGGCACAATTTCAGCTCACATTTTATTTCACTCTTCCATTCCATTGCATTCCATTCCATTCCATTCCATTCCATTCCATTCCATTCCATTGCATTCCATTCCATTGCATTCCATTCCATTTCATTAGATTCCATTCCATTCCATTGTATTCCATTCCATTCCATTCCATTGCACTCCATTCCATTCCATTCCATTCCATTCCATTCCGTTTCATTGCACTCCGTTCCATTTCGTTCCATTCCATTCCATTCTGTGCCTATCTTTTCCCTTCCATTCGGTCCATTCAATTCCTTTCCATTCCATTCAATTCCATTCCACACTCTTCTATTCTATTCCTTTCAATCAAGGAGTTCTCAATCTGTCAGCCTGGTTGGATTGCAATGGCACAATGTCAGCTCACATTTTATTTCACCGTTCCATTCCATTCCATTCCATTCCTTTGCATTCCATTCCATTCTATTCAATTCCATTCCATTCTATTCCATTCCATTCCATTCCACTGCATTCCATTCCATTCCATTCCCTTCCATTACACTCCCTTGCATTCCATTCCATTCCATTGAATTCCATTCCGTTCCATTCCATTCCATTGCACTCCATTCCATTCCATTCCATTGCATTCCATTCCATTGTACTCCATTCCATTCCATTCCATTCCATTCCATTCCTATCTTTTCCGTTCCACTCGGGTCCGTTTCAGTCCAGTCCATTCCATTCCATTCCATTCCATTCCATTCCAATCCATTCCATTCCATTGCTCTCCATTCCTCTCCATTCCATTCAATTCCATTCCATTCCATTCCATTCCATTCCATTCCATTCCTTTCCATTGCTCTCCATTCCATTCCATTCCATTCCATTCCATTCCATTCCATTCCATTCCATTCTGTTCCATTGCTCTCCATTCCATTCCATTCCATTCCACCATTCAATTCCATTCCAATCCATTCCATTCCATTCCATTCCATTCCATTCCTTTCGGTTCCATTCCATTCCTTTCTGATCCATTCCATTCCATTCAATTTCTTTCCATTCCCTTCTATTACATTCCGTTCTCTTCCGTTCTATTGCATTCCATTCCATTCCATCCCATTCCTTTCTGTTCTATTCCATTCCATTCTATTCCATTCCATTCCTTTCCATTCTTTTCCATTCCACACTATTCTATTATATTCCTTTCTTTCAACAGGTTCTCAATGTGTCACCCTGGATGGATTGCAGTGGCACAGTATCAGCTGACATTTTATTTCACCGATCCATTCCATTGCATTCCATTCCATTGCATTTCATTCGGTTGCATTCCATTCCATTGCATTCCATACCATTCCATTGCACTCCACTGCACTCCACTCCACTTCAGTCCATATCGTTACTTTTGTTCCATTCCATTCCGTTACACCCCATTCTATTCCATTATATTCCATTCCATTCCATTCCACTCGACTCCATTGCAATCCATTCCACTCCACTCCACTCCATTCTATTTCATTGCATTCCTTTCCACACTATTCTATTCTATTCCTTCCATTCAACAATTTTTCAATCTGTCACCCTGACTGGATTGCGGAGGCACAATGTCAGCTCACATTTTATTTCACCGTTACATTCGATTCCTTTCCTCTCTATTCTATTCCAATCCAATCCATTCCATTCCATTCCATTGCATTCCATTCCATTCCATACCATAGCATTCCACACTATTGTATTCTATTCCTTCCTTTCAACAAGTTCTCAATCTGTCACCCTGGCTAGATTGCAGAGGCTCAACATCAGCTCACATTTGATTTCACTGTTCCATTCATATCTATACCATTCCATTCCACTCCATTCCATTGCATTGCATTCCATTCCATTCCAATTCCTTCCATTCCATTCCATTCTGTTCCGTTTCGTTCCATTGCACTCCATTCCATTCCATTCCTTTCCATTCCATTCCATTCCGTTCCATTCCATTCCATTCCATTTCGCTCCATTCGTTTTCATTACATTCCATTGCACTCCATTCCATGCCATTCCATTCAATTCCATTCAATTCCTTTCCATTTCATTCCATTCCATTCCACACTATTCTATTCTATTCCTTTCTTTCAACAACTTCTCAACTGTCACCCTGGCTGGAATGCAGTGTCACAATGTCTTCTCACATTTTATTTCACCGTTCCATTCCACTGCATTCCATTCCATTCCATTCCATTCCATTCCATTCCATTCCATTCCACTGCATTCCATTCCATTCCACTCCATTCCATTCCATTCCATTCCATTCCATTCCATTCCATTCCATTCCATTCCTTTCCTTTCCAATGCATGCCATTCCACAGCATTTTATTCTATTCCTTTCTTTCAACAAGCTCTCAATCTGTCACCCAGACTGGATTGCAGGGGCACAATGGCAGCTCACATTTTTTTTCACCAGTCCATTCCAATCCATTCCATTCCCTTTCCTTCCATTGCATTCCTTTCCGTTCCAATCTGTTCAGTTCCATTCCATTCCATTCTATTCCATTCCATTCCATTCCAATCCATTCCATTCCATTCCATTCCATTCCATTCCATTCCACACTCTTCTCTTCTATTCCTTTCTTTCAACAAGTTCTCAATATGTCACCCTGGCTGGATTGCCGTGGTACAATGTCAGCTCACATTATATTTCACGTTTCCATTCCATTCGATTCCATTCCATACGTCAATATTGTATTCTATTCCTTGCTTCCAACAATTTCTCAATCTGACACCCTGGTTGGATTGCTGTGGCACAATGTCAGCTCACTTTTTATTTCTCCGTTCAATTCCATTCTGTTCCATTCCATTCCATTGCATTCCCTTCCATTCAATTCCATTTCATTCCATTCTGTTCCATTCCGTTCCCTTGCAGTCCTTTCCATTCCATTCCATTCCATTAAATTCCATTCCATTCCATTCCAATTCATTCCATTCCATTCCAATCCATTCCGTTCTGTTCCCTTCCATTCCATTCCATTTCATTCCTTTCAGTACCATTACACTCTATTCCATTGATTTCCACTCCTCTCCACTTCACTCCACACCACTGCAATCCATTGCATTCCATTCAGTTCCTTCCATTCCACACTATTCTGTTCTATTCCTTTCTTTCAAAACGTTCTCAATCTGTCACAATGGATGGATTGCAGTGGCGCAATGTCAGCTCACATTTTATTTCATTGTTCCATTCCATTGCATTTCATTTCATTCCATTCCATTCCATTCCATTCCATTGTACTCCGTTCCTCTCCGTTCCGTTCCGTTCCGTTCCATTCCATTCCATTTCATTCCATCGCACTCCATTCCATTCCATTGAATTCCATTCCATGGTACTCCATTGCATTCCATTCCATTCCATTCCATTCCGTTTCATCGCACTCCGTTCCATTTCGTTCCATTCCATTCCATTATGTTCCCATCTTTTCCGTTCCATTCGGGTCCATTCCGTTCCTTTCCATTCCATTCAATTCCAATCCACACTCCTCTATCCTATCCATTTCAATCAAGAAGTTCTCAATCTGTCACCATCGTTGGATTGCAATGGCACAATGTCAGCTCACATTTTATTTCACCGTTCCATTCCATTCCATTCCATTCCATTCCATTCCATTCCATTCCATTCCATTCTATTCCATTCCATTCCATTCCACTGCATTCCGTTCCGTTCCATTCCATTCTCTTCCATTACACTCCGTTCCATTCCATTCCATTCCATTGAATTCCATTCCGTTTCATTGCACTCTGTTCCATTTCGTTCCATTCAATTCCATTCTGTTCCCATCTTTTCCGTTCCATTCGGGTCCATTCCATTCCTTTCCATTGCATTCAATTCCAATCCACACTCCTCTATTCTATTCCTTTCAATCAAGTAGTTCTCAATCTATCACCCTCGTTGGATTGCAATGGCACAATGTCAGCTCACATTTTATTTCACCGTTTCATTCCATTCCATTCCATTCCATTCCATTCCATTCCATTCCATTCCATTCTATTCTATTCCATTCCATTCCACTGCATTCCGTTCCGTTCCATTCTCTTCCATTACACTCCGTTCCATTCCATTCCATTCCATTCTATTCCATTCCATTCCATTCCATTCCGTTTCATTCCGTTCCTTTCTGATCCATTCCATTCCATTCAATTTCTTTCCATTCCGTTCTATTACATTCCATTCTCTTCCGTTCCATTGCATTCCATTCCATTCCATCCCATTCCTTTCTGTTCTATTCCATTCCATTCTATTCCATTCCATGCCATTCCATTACTTTCCATTCTATTCCATTCCACACTATTCCATTATATTCCTTTCCTTCAACAGGTTCTCAATCTGTCACCCTGGATGGATTGCAGTGGCACAGTATCAGCTCACATTTTATTTCACCGTTCCATTGCATTGCATTCCATTCCATTTCATTGCATTCGGTTGCATTCCATTCCATTGCATTCCATTGCATTCCATTGCACTCCACTGCACTCCACTCCACTTCAGTCCATATCGTTACATTTTGTTCCATTCCATTCCGTTACACTCCATTCTATTCCATTAAATTCCATTCCATTCCATTCCACTCGACTCCGTTGCAATCCATTCCACTCCACTCCACTCCCTTCTATTTCATTGCATTCCTTTCGACACTATTCTATTCTATTCCTTCCATTCAACAATTTTTCAATCTGTCACCCTGACTGGATTGCAGAGGCACAATGTCAGCTCACATTTTATTTCACCGTTACATTCGATTCCTTTCCTCTCTATTCTGTTCCAAATCATTCCATTCCATTCCATTCCATTCCACTCCATTCCATTGCATTGCATTCCATTCCATTCCATTCCAATTCCTTCCATTCCATTCCATTCTGTTCCATTCCGTTCCATTGCACTCCATTCCATTCCATTCCTTTCCATTCCGTTCCATTCCGTTCCATTCCATTCGATTCCATTTCGCTCCATTCCTTTTCATTACGTTCCACTGCACTCCATTCCATGCCATTGCATTCAATTCCATTCAGTTCCTTTCCATTTCATTCCATTCCATTCCATTCCATTCCATTCCACACTATTCTATTCTATTCCTTTCTTTCCACAACTTCTCAACTGTCACCCTATCTGGAATGCAGTGTCACAATGTCTTCTCACATTTTATTTCACCATTCCATTCCATTCCATTCCATTCCATTCCATTCCATTCCATTCCATTCCATTCCATTCCTTTCCATTGCATGCCATTCCGCAGCATTTTATTCTATTCCTTTCTTTCAACAAGTTCTCAATCTGTCACCCAGACTGGATTGCAGGGGCACAATGGCGGCTCACATTTTATTTCACCAGTCCATTCCATTCCATTCCAATCCATTCCATTCCCTTCCGTTCCATTGAATTCCATTCCGTTCCCATCCATTCAGTTCCATTCCGTTCCATTCTATTCCATTCCATTCCATTCCATTCCATTCCATTCCATTCCATTCCATTCCACACTCTTCCCTTCTATTCCTTTATTTCAACAAGTTCTCAATAGGTCACCCTGGCTGGATTGCAGTGGTATAATGTCAGCTCACATTTTATTTCACGTTTCCATTCCATTCCATTCCATTCCATTCCATTCCATTCCATTCCATTCCATTCCATTCCATACATCAATATTCTATTCTATTCCTTCCTCCCAACAATTTCTCAATCTGACACCCTGGTTGGATTTCTGTGGCACAATGTCAGCTCACTATTTATTAAACCGTTCGATTCCATTCTATTCCATTCCATTCCATTGCATTCCCTTCCATTCAATTCCATTTCGTTCCATTCCGATCCATTCCGTTCCATTACAGTCCATTCCATTCCATTACATGAAATTCCATTCCATTCCATTCCAATTCATTCCATTCCATTCCAATCCGTTCCGTTCTGTTCCCTTCCATTCCATTCCATTTCGTTCCATTCATTTCCATTACACTCCATTCCATTCCATTCCAATCCGTTCCGTTCTGTTCCCTTCCATTCCATTCCATTTCGTTCCATTCTGTTCCATTCATTTCCATTACACTCCACTCCATTCCATTCCACTCCTCTCCACTTCACTCCATGCCACTGCAATCCATTCCATTCCCTTCAGTTCCTTCCATTCCACACTATTCTAATCTATTCCTTTCCTTCAAACAGTTCTCAATCTGTCACCCTGGTTGGATTGCAGTTGCACAGTATCAGCTCATATTTTATTTCACGGTTCCATTCCATTGCTTTCCATTCCATTGCATTTCATTCGGTTGCATTCCATTCCATTGCATTCCATTGCATTCCATACCATTCCATTGCACTCCACTGCACTCCACTCCACTTCAGTCCATATCGTTACTTTTTGTTCCATTCCATTCCGTTACACTCCTTTCTATTCCATTAAATTCCATTCCATTCCATTCCACTCGACTCCATTGCAATCCATTCCACTCCACTCCAGTCCATCCTATTTCATTGCATTCCTTTCCACACTATTCTATTCTATTCCTTCCATTCAACAATTTTTTAATCTGTCACCCTGACTGGATTGCAGAGGCACAATGTCAGCTCACATTTTATTTCACCGTTACATTCGATTCCTTTCCTCTCTATTCTATTCCAATCCATTCCATTCCATTCGATTCCATTCCATTCCATTCCATTCCATTCCATTCCATTCCATAGCATTCCACACTATTGTATTCTATTCCTTCCTTTCAACAAGTTCTCAATCTGTCACCCTGGCTAGATTGCAGAGGCTCAACATCAGCTCACATTTTAATTCACTGTTCCATTCCGTTCCATTCATATCCATTCCATTCCATTCCACTCCATTCCATTGCATTCCATTCCATTCCATTCCAATTCCTTCCATTCCATTCCATTCTGTTGGGTTTCGATCCATTGCACTCCATTCCATTCCATTCCTTTCCATTCCATTCCATTCCGTTCCATTCCATTCCATTCCATTTCGCTCCATTCGTTTTCATTACATTCCATTGCACTCCATTCCATGCCATTCCATTCAATTCCATTCAATTCCTTTCCATTTCATTCCATTCCATTCCACACTATTCTATTCTATTCCTTTCTTTCAACAACTTCTCAACTGTCACCCTGGCTGGAATGCAGTGTCACAATGTCTTCTCAGATTTTATTTCACCGTTCCATTCCACTGCATTCCATTCCATTCCATTCCATTCCGCTCCACTGCATTCCATTCCATTCCACTCCATTCCATTCCATTCCATTCCATTCTATTCCATTCCATTCCATTCCATTCCTTTCCAATGCATGCCATTCCACAGCATTTTATTCTATTCCTTTCTTTCAACAAGTTCTCAATCTGTCACCCAGACTGGATTGCAGGGGCACAATGGCGGCTCACATTTTATTTCACCAGTCCATTCCAATCCATTCCATTCCCTTTCCTTCCATTGCATTCCTTTCCATTCCAATCTGTTCAGTTCCATTCCGTTCCATTCTATTCCATTCCATTCCATTCCATTCCATTCCATTCCATTCCATTCCACACTCTTCTCTTCTATTCCTTTCTTTCAACAAGTTCTCAATATGTCACCCTGGCTGGATTGCCGTGGTACAATGTCAGCTCACATTATATTTCACGTTTCCATTCCATTCCATTCCATTCCATACATCAATATTCTATTCTATTCCTTGCTTCCAACAATTTCTCAATCTGACACCCTGGTTGGATTGCTGTGGCACAATGTCAGCTCACTTTTTATTTCTCCGTTCAATTCCATTCTGTTCCATTCCATTCCATTGCATTCCCTTCCATTCAATTCCATTTCGTTCCATTCTGATCCATTCCGTTCCCTTGCAGTCCTTTCCATTCCATTCCATTCCATTAAATTCCATTCCATTCCATTCCAATTCATTCCATTCCATTCCAATCCATTCCGTTCTGTTCCCTTCCATTCCATTCCATTTCATTCCTTTCAGTACCATTACACTCTATTCCATTGATTTCCACTCCTCTCCACTTCACTCCACACCACTGCAATCCATTGCATTCCATTCAGTTCCTTCCATTCCACACTATTCTGTTCTATTCCTTTCTTTCAAAACGTTCTCAATCTGTCACAATGGATGGATTGCAGTGGCGCAATGTCAGCTCACATTTTATTTCATTGTTCCATTCCATTGCATTTCATTTCATTCCATTCCATTCCATTCCATTCCATTGTACTCCGTTCCTCTCCGTTCCGTTCCGTTCCGTTCCATTCCATTCCATTTCATTCCATCGCACTCCATTCCATTCCATTGAATTCCATTCCATGGTACTCCATTGCATTCCATTCCATTCCATTCCATTCCGTTTCATCGCACTCCGTTCCATTTCGTTCCATTCCATTCCATTATGTTCCCATCTTTTCCGTTCCATTCGGGTCCATTCCATTCCTTTCCATTCCATTCAATTCCAATCCACACTCCTCTATTCTATCCATTTCAATCAAGAAGTTCTCAATCTGTCACCATCGTTGGATTGCAATGGCACAATGTCAGCTCACATTTTATTTCACCGTTCCATTCCATTCCATTCCATTCCATTCCATTCCATTCCATTCCATTCCATTCTATTCCATTCCATTCCATTCCACTGCATTCCGTTCCGTTCCATTCCATTCTCTTCCATTACACTCCGTTCCATTCCATTCCATTCCATTGAATTCCATTCCGTTTCATTGCACTCTGTTCCATTTCGTTCCATTCAATTCCATTCTGTTCCCATCTTTTCCGTTCCATTCGGGTCCATTCCATTCCTTTCCATTGCATTCAATTCCAATCCACACTCCTCTATTCTATTCCTTTCAATCAAGTAGTTCTCAATCTATCACCCTCGTTGGATTGCAATGGCACAATGTCAGCTCACATTTTATTTCACCGTTTCATTCCATTCCATTCCATTCCATTCCATTCCATTCCATTCCATTCCATTCTATTCTATTCCATTCCATTCCACTGCATTCCGTTCCGTTCCATTCTCTTCCATTACACTCCGTTCCATTCCATTCCATTCCATTCTATTCCATTCCATTCCATTCCATTCCGTTTCATTCCGTTCCTTTCTGATCCATTCCATTCCATTCAATTTCTTTCCATTCCGTTCTATTACATTCCATTCTCTTCCGTTCCATTGCATTCCATTCCATTCCATCCCATTCCTTTCTGTTCTATTCCATTCCATTCTATTCCATTCCATGCCATTCCATTACTTTCCATTCTATTCCATTCCACACTATTCCATTATATTCCTTTCCTTCAACAGGTTCTCAATCTGTCACCCTGGATGGATTGCAGTGGCACAGTATCAGCTCACATTTTATTTCACCGTTCCATTGCATTGCATTCCATTCCATTTCATTGCATTCGGTTGCATTCCATTCCATTGCATTCCATTGCATTCCATTGCACTCCACTGCACTCCACTCCACTTCAGTCCATATCGTTACATTTTGTTCCATTCCATTCCGTTACACTCCATTCTATTCCATTAAATTCCATTCCATTCCATTCCACTCGACTCCGTTGCAATCCATTCCACTCCACTCCACTCCCTTCTATTTCATTGCATTCCTTTCGACACTATTCTATTCTATTCCTTCCATTCAACAATTTTTCAATCTGTCACCCTGACTGGATTGCAGAGGCACAATGTCAGCTCACATTTTATTTCACCGTTACATTCGATTCCTTTCCTCTCTATTCTGTTCCAAATCATTCCATTCCATTCCATTCCATTCCACTCCATTCCATTGCATTGCATTCCATTCCATTCCATTCCAATTCCTTCCATTCCATTCCATTCTGTTCCATTCCGTTCCATTGCACTCCATTCCATTCCATTCCTTTCCATTCCGTTCCATTCCGTTCCATTCCATTCGATTCCATTTCGCTCCATTCCTTTTCATTACGTTCCACTGCACTCCATTCCATGCCATTGCATTCAATTCCATTCAGTTCCTTTCCATTTCATTCCATTCCATTCCATTCCATTCCATTCCACACTATTCTATTCTATTCCTTTCTTTCCACAACTTCTCAACTGTCACCCTATCTGGAATGCAGTGTCACAATGTCTTCTCACATTTTATTTCACCATTCCATTCCATTCCATTCCATTCCATTCCATTCCATTCCATTCCATTCCTTTCCATTGCATGCCATTCCGCAGCATTTTATTCTATTCCTTTCTTTCAACAAGTTCTCAATCTGTCACCCAGACTGGATTGCAGGGGCACAATGGCGGCTCACATTTTATTTCACCAGTCCATTCCATTCCATTCCAATCCATTCCATTCCCTTCCGTTCCATTGAATTCCATTCCGTTCCCATCCATTCAGTTCCATTCCGTTCCATTCTATTCCATTCCATTCCATTCCATTCCATTCCATTCCATTCCATTCCATTCCACACTCTTCCCTTCTATTCCTTTATTTCAACAAGTTCTCAATAGGTCACCCTGGCTGGATTGCAGTGGTATAATGTCAGCTCACATTTTATTTCACGTTTCCATTCCATTCCATTCCATTCCATTCCATTCCATTCCATTCCATTCCATTCCATTCCATACATCAATATTCTATTCTATTCCTTCCTCCCAACAATTTCTCAATCTGACACCCTGGTTGGATTTCTGTGGCACAATGTCAGCTCACTATTTATTAAACCGTTCGATTCCATTCTATTCCATTCCATTCCATTGCATTCCCTTCCATTCAATTCCATTTCGTTCCATTCCGATCCATTCCGTTCCATTACAGTCCATTCCATTCCATTACATGAAATTCCATTCCATTCCATTCCAATTCATTCCATTCCATTCCAATCCGTTCCGTTCTGTTCCCTTCCATTCCATTCCATTTCGTTCCATTCATTTCCATTACACTCCATTCCATTCCATTCCAATCCGTTCCGTTCTGTTCCCTTCCATTCCATTCCATTTCGTTCCATTCTGTTCCATTCATTTCCATTACACTCCACTCCATTCCATTCCACTCCTCTCCACTTCACTCCATGCCACTGCAATCCATTCCATTCCCTTCAGTTCCTTCCATTCCACACTATTCTAATCTATTCCTTTCCTTCAAACAGTTCTCAATCTGTCACCCTGGTTGGATTGCAGTTGCACAGTATCAGCTCATATTTTATTTCACGGTTCCATTCCATTGCTTTCCATTCCATTGCATTTCATTCGGTTGCATTCCATTCCATTGCATTCCATTGCATTCCATACCATTCCATTGCACTCCACTGCACTCCACTCCACTTCAGTCCATATCGTTACTTTTTGTTCCATTCCATTCCGTTACACTCCTTTCTATTCCATTAAATTCCATTCCATTCCATTCCACTCGACTCCATTGCAATCCATTCCACTCCACTCCAGTCCATCCTATTTCATTGCATTCCTTTCCACACTATTCTATTCTATTCCTTCCATTCAACAATTTTTTAATCTGTCACCCTGACTGGATTGCAGAGGCACAATGTCAGCTCACATTTTATTTCACCGTTACATTCGATTCCTTTCCTCTCTATTCTATTCCAATCCATTCCATTCCATTCGATTCCATTCCATTCCATTCCATTCCATTCCATTCCATTCCATAGCATTCCACACTATTGTATTCTATTCCTTCCTTTCAACAAGTTCTCAATCTGTCACCCTGGCTAGATTGCAGAGGCTCAACATCAGCTCACATTTTAATTCACTGTTCCATTCCGTTCCATTCATATCCATTCCATTCCATTCCACTCCATTCCATTGCATTCCATTCCATTCCATTCCAATTCCTTCCATTCCATTCCATTCTGTTGGGTTTCGATCCATTGCACTCCATTCCATTCCATTCCTTTCCATTCCATTCCATTCCGTTCCATTCCATTCCATTCCATTTCGCTCCATTCGTTTTCATTACATTCCATTGCACTCCATTCCATGCCATTCCATTCAATTCCATTCAATTCCTTTCCATTTCATTCCATTCCATTCCACACTATTCTATTCTATTCCTTTCTTTCAACAACTTCTCAACTGTCACCCTGGCTGGAATGCAGTGTCACAATGTCTTCTCAGATTTTATTTCACCGTTCCATTCCACTGCATTCCATTCCATTCCATTCCATTCCGCTCCACTGCATTCCATTCCATTCCACTCCATTCCATTCCATTCCATTCCATTCTATTCCATTCCATTCCATTCCATTCCTTTCCAATGCATGCCATTCCACAGCATTTTATTCTATTCCTTTCTTTCAACAAGTTCTCAATCTGTCACCCAGACTGGATTGCAGGGGCACAATGGCGGCTCACATTTTATTTCACCAGTCCATTCCAATCCATTCCATTCCCTTTCCTTCCATTGCATTCCTTTCCATTCCAATCTGTTCAGTTCCATTCCGTTCCATTCTATTCCATTCCATTCCATTCCATTCCATTCCATTCCATTCCATTCCACACTCTTCTCTTCTATTCCTTTCTTTCAACAAGTTCTCAATATGTCACCCTGGCTGGATTGCCGTGGTACAATGTCAGCTCACATTATATTTCACGTTTCCATTCCATTCCATTCCATTCCATACATCAATATTCTATTCTATTCCTTGCTTCCAACAATTTCTCAATCTGACACCCTGGTTGGATTGCTGTGGCACAATGTCAGCTCACTTTTTATTTCTCCGTTCAATTCCATTCTGTTCCATTCCATTCCATTGCATTCCCTTCCATTCAATTCCATTTCGTTCCATTCTGATCCATTCCGTTCCCTTGCAGTCCTTTCCATTCCATTCCATTCCATTAAATTCCATTCCATTCCATTCCAATTCATTCCATTCCATTCCAATCCATTCCGTTCTGTTCCCTTCCATTCCATTCCATTTCATTCCTTTCAGTACCATTACACTCTATTCCATTGATTTCCACTCCTCTCCACTTCACTCCACACCACTGCAATCCATTGCATTCCATTCAGTTCCTTCCATTCCACACTATTCTGTTCTATTCCTTTCTTTCAAAACGTTCTCAATCTGTCACAATGGATGGATTGCAGTGGCGCAATGTCAGCTCACATTTTATTTCATTGTTCCATTCCATTGCATTTCATTTCATTCCATTCCATTCCATTCCATTCCATTGTACTCCGTTCCTCTCCGTTCCGTTCCGTTCCGTTCCATTCCATTCCATTTCATTCCATCGCACTCCATTCCATTCCATTGAATTCCATTCCATGGTACTCCATTGCATTCCATTCCATTCCATTCCATTCCGTTTCATCGCACTCCGTTCCATTTCGTTCCATTCCATTCCATTATGTTCCCATCTTTTCCGTTCCATTCGGGTCCATTCCATTCCTTTCCATTCCATTCAATTCCAATCCACACTCCTCTATTCTATCCATTTCAATCAAGAAGTTCTCAATCTGTCACCATCGTTGGATTGCAATGGCACAATGTCAGCTCACATTTTATTTCACCGTTCCATTCCATTCCATTCCATTCCATTCCATTCCATTCCATTCCATTCTATTCCATTCCATTCCATTCCACTGCATTCCGTTCCGTTCCATTCCATTCTCTTCCATTACACTCCGTTCCATTCCATTCCATTCCATTGAATTCCATTCCGTTTCATTGCACTCTGTTCCATTTCGTTCCATTCAATTCCATTCTGTTCCCATCTTTTCCGTTCCATTCGGGTCCATTCCATTCCTTTCCATTGCATTCAATTCCAATCCACACTCCTCTATTCTATTCCTTTCAATCAAGTAGTTCTCAATCTATCACCCTCGTTGGATTGCAATGGCACAATGTCAGCTCACATTTTATTTCACCGTTTCATTCCATTCCATTCCATTCCATTCCATTCCATTCCATTCCATTCTATTCTATTCCATTCCATTCCACTGCATTCCGTTCCGTTCCATTCTCTTCCATTACACTCCGTTCCATTCCATTCCATTCCATTCTATTCCATTCCATTCCATTCCATTCCGTTTCATTCCGTTCCTTTCTGATCCATTCCATTCCATTCAATTTCTTTCCATTCCGTTCTATTACATTCCATTCTCTTCCGTTCCATTGCATTCCATTCCATTCCATCCCATTCCTTTCTGTTCTATTCCATTCCATTCTATTCCATTCCATGCCATTCCATTACTTTCCATTCTATTCCATTCCACACTATTCCATTATATTCCTTTCCTTCAACAGGTTCTCAATCTGTCACCCTGGATGGATTGCAGTGGCACAGTATCAGCTCACATTTTATTTCACCGTTCCATTGCATTGCATTCCATTCCATTTCATTGCATTCGGTTGCATTCCATTCCATTGCATTCCATTGCATTCCATTGCACTCCACTGCACTCCACTCCACTTCAGTCCATATCGTTACATTTTGTTCCATTCCATTCCGTTACACTCCATTCTATTCCATTAAATTCCATTCCATTCCATTCCACTCGACTCCGTTGCAATCCATTCCACTCCACTCCACTCCCTTCTATTTCATTGCATTCCTTTCGACACTATTCTATTCTATTCCTTCCATTCAACAATTTTTCAATCTGTCACCCTGACTGGATTGCAGAGGCACAATGTCAGCTCACATTTTATTTCACCGTTACATTCGATTCCTTTCCTCTCTATTCTGTTCCAAATCATTCCATTCCATTCCATTCCATTCCACTCCATTCCATTGCATTGCATTCCATTCCATTCCATTCCAATTCCTTCCATTCCATTCCATTCTGTTCCATTCCGTTCCATTGCACTCCATTCCATTCCATTCCTTTCCATTCCGTTCCATTCCGTTCCATTCCATTCGATTCCATTTCGCTCCATTCCTTTTCATTACGTTCCACTGCACTCCATTCCATGCCATTGCATTCAATTCCATTCAGTTCCTTTCCATTCCATTCCATTCCATTCCATTCCATTCCATTCCATTCCACACTATTCTATTCTATTCCTTTCTTTCCACAACTTCTCAACTGTCACCCTGGCTGGAATGCAGTGTCACAATGTCTTCTCACATTTTATTTCACCATTCCATTCCATTCCATTCCATTCCATTCCATTCCATTCCATTCCATTCCATTCCATTCCTTTCCGTTGCATGCCATTCCACAGCATTTTATTCTATTCCTTTCTTTCAACAAGTTCTCAATCTGTCACCCAGACTGGATTGCAGGGGCACAATGGCGGCTCACATTTTATTTCACCAGTCCATTCCATTCCATTCCAATCCATTCCATTCCCTTCCGTTCCATTGAATTCCATTCCGTTCCCATCCGTTCAGTTCCATTCCGTTCCATTCTATTCCATTCCATTCCATTCCATTCCATTCCATTCCATTCCATTCCATTCCACACTCTTCCCTTCTATTCCTTTATTTCAACAAGTTCTCAATAGGTCACCCTGGCTGGATTGCAGTGGTATAATGTCAGCTCACATTTTATTTCACGTTTCCATTCCATTCCATTCCATTCCATTCCATTCCATTCCATTCCATACATCAATATTCTATTCTATTCCTTCCTCCCAACAATTTCTCAATCTGACACCCTGGTTGGATTTCTGTGGCACAATGTCAGCTCACTATTTATTTCACCGTTCGATTCCATTCTATTCCATTCCATTCCATTGCATTCCCTTCCATTCAATTCCATTTCGTTCCATTCCGATCCATTCCGTTCCATTACAGTCCATTCCATTCCATTACATGAAATTCCATTCCATTCCATTCCAATTCATTCCATTCCATTCCAATCCGTTCCGTTCTGTTCCCTTCCATTCCATTCCATTTCGTTCCATTCATTTCCATTACACTCCATTCCATTCCATTCCAATCCGTTCCGTTCTGTTCCCTTCCATTCCATTCCATTTCGTTCCATTCTGTTCCATTCATTTCCATTACACTCCACTCCATTCCATTCCACTCCTCTCCACTTCACTCCATGCCACTGCAATCCATTCCATTCCCTTCAGTTCCTTCCATTCCACACTATTCTAATCTATTCCTTTCCTTCAAACAGTTCTCAATCTGTCACCCTGGTTGGATTGCAGTGGCACAGTATCAGCTCATATTTTATTTCACGGTTCCATTCCATTGCTTTCCATTCCATTGCATTTCATTCGGTTGCATTCCATTCCATTGCATTCCATTGCATTCCATACCATTCCATTGCACTCCACTGCACTCCACTCCACTTCAGTCCATATCGTTACTTTTTGTTCCATTCCATTCCGTTACACTCCTTTCTATTCCATTAAATTCCATTCCATTCCATTCCACTCGACTCCATTGCAATCCATTCCACTCCACTCCAGTCCATCCTATTTCATTGCATTCCTTTCCACACTATTCTATTCTATTCCTTCCATTCAACAATTTTTTAATCTGTCACCCTGACTGGATTGCAGAGGCACAATGTCAGCTCACATTTTATTTCACCGTTACATTCGATTCCTTTCCTCTCTATTCTATTCCAATCCATTCCATTCCATTCGATTCCATTCCATTCCATTCCATTCCATTCCATTCCATTCCATAGCATTCCACACTATTGTATTCTATTCCTTCCTTTCAACAAGTTCTCAATCTGTCACCCTGGCTAGATTGCAGAGGCTCAACATCAGCTCACATTTTAATTCACTGTTCCATTCCGTTCCATTCATATCCATTCCATTCCATTCCACTCCATTCCATTGCATTCCATTCCATTCCATTCCAATTCCTTCCATTCCATTCCATTCGGTTGGGTTTCGATCCATTGCACTAAATTCCATTCCATTCCTTTCCATTCCATTCCATCCCGTTCCATTCCATTCCATTCCATTTCGCTCCATTCGTTTTCATTACATTCCATTGCACTCCATTCCATGCCATTCCATTCAATTCCATTCAATTCCTTTCCATTTCATTCCATTCCATTCCACACTATTCTATTCTATTCCTTTCTTTCAACAACTTCTCAAATGTCACCCTGGCTGGAATGCAGTGTCACAATGTCTTCTCAGATTTTATTTCACCGTTCCATTCCACTGCATTCCATTCCATTCCATTCCATTCCACTCCACTGCATTCCATTCCATTCCACTCCATTCCATTCCATTCCATTCCATTCTATTCCATTCCATTCCATTCCATTCCTTTCCAATGCATGCCATTCCACAGCATTTTATTCTATTCCTTTCTTTCAACAAGTTCTCAATCTGTCACCCAGACTGGATTGCAGGGGCACAATGGCGGCTCACATTTTATTTCACCAGTCCATTCCAATCCATTCCATTCCCTTTCCTTCCATTGCATTCCTTTCCATTCCAATCTGTTCAGTTCCATTCCGTTCCATTCTATTCCATTCCATTCCATTCCATTCCATTCCATTCCATTCCATTCCATTCCACACTCTTCTCTTCTATTCCTTTCTTTCAACAAGTTCTCAATATGTCACCCTGGCTGGATTGCCGTGGTACAATGTCAGCTCACATTATATTTCACGTTTCCATTCCATTCCATTCCATTCCATACATCAATATTCTATTCTATTCCTTGCTTCCAACAATTTCTCAATCTGACACCCTGGTTGGATTGCTGTGGCACAATGTCAGCTCACTTTTTATTTCTCCGTTCAATTCCATTCTGTTCCATTCCATTCCATTGCATTCCCTTCCATTCAATTCCATTTCGTTCCATTCTGATCCATTCCGTTCCCTTGCAGTCCTTTCCATTCCATTCCATTCCATTAAATTCCATTCCATTCCATTCCAATTCATTCCATTCCATTCCAATCCATTCCGTTCTGTTCCCTTCCATTCCATTCCATTTCATTCCTTTCAGTACCATTACACTCTATTCCATTGATTTCCACTCCTCTCCACTTCACTCCACACCACTGCAATCCATTGCATTCCATTCAGTTCCTTCCATTCCACACTATTCTGTTCTATTCCTTTCTTTCAAAACGTTCTCAATCTGTCACAATGGATGGATTGCAGTGGCGCAATGTCAGCTCACATTTTATTTCATTGTTCCATTCCATTGCATTTCATTTCATTCCATTCCATTCCATTCCATTCCATTGTACTCCGTTCCTCTCCGTTCCGTTCCGTTCCGTTCCATTCCATTCCATTTCATTCCATCGCACTCCATTCCATTCCATTGAATTCCATTCCATGGTACTCCATTGCATTCCATTCCATTCCATTCCATTCCGTTTCATCGCACTCCGTTCCATTTCGTTCCATTCCATTCCATTATGTTCCCATCTTTTCCGTTCCATTCGGCTCCATTCCATTCCTTTCCATTCCATTCAATTCCAATCCACACTCCTCTATTCTATCCATTTCAATCAAGAAGTTCTCAATCTGTCACCATCGTTGGATTGCAATGGCACAATGTCAGCTCACATTTTATTTCACCGTTCCATTCCATTCCATTCCATTCCATTCCATTCCATTCCATTCCATTCCATTCCATTCTATTCCATTCCATTCCATTCCACTGCATTCCGTTCCGTTCCATTCCATTCTCTTCCATTACACTCCGTTCCATTCCATTCCATTCCATTGAATTCCATTCCGTTTCATTGCACTCTGTTCCATTTCGTTCCATTCAATTCCATTCTGTTCCCATCTTTTCCGTTCCATTCGGGTCCATTCCATTCCTTTCCATTGCATTCAATTCCAATCCACACTCCTCTATTCTATTCCTTTCAATCAAGTAGTTCTCAATCTATCACCCTCGTTGGATTGCAATGGCACAATGTCAGCTCACATTTTATTTCACTGTTTCATTCCATTCCATTCCATTCCATTCCATTCCATTCCATTCCATTCCATTCTATTCTATTCCATTCCATTCCACTGCATTCCGTTCCGTTCCATTCTCTTCCATTACACTCCGTTCCATTCCATTCCATTCCATTCTATTCCATTCCATTCCATTCCATTCCGTTTCATTCCGTTCCTTTCTGATCCATTCCATTCCATTCAATTTCTTTCCATTCCGTTCTATTACATTCCGTTCTCTTCCGTTCCATTGCATTCCATTCCATTCCATCCCATTCCTTTCTGTTCTATTCCATTCCATTCTATTCCATTCCATGCCATTCCATTACTTTCCATTCTATTCCATTCCACACTATTCCATTATATTCCTTTCCTTCAACAGGTTCTCAATCTGTCACCCTGGATGGATTGCAGTGGCACAGTATCAGCTCACATTTTATTTCACCGTTCCATTGCATTGCATTCCATTCCATTTCATTGCATTCGGTTGCATTCCATTCCATTGCATTCCATTGCATTCCATTGCACTCCACTGCACTCCACTCCACTTCAGTCCATATCGTTACATTTTGTTCCATTCCATTCCGTTACACTCCATTCTATTCCATTAAATTCCATTCCATTCCATTCCACTCGACTCCGTTGCAATCCATTCCACTCCACTCCACTCCCTTCTATTTCATTGCATTCCTTTCGACACTATTCTATTCTATTCCTTCCATTCAACAATTTTTCAATCTGTCACCCTGACTGGATTGCAGAGGCACAATGTCAGCTCACATTTTATTTCACCGTTACATTCGATTCCTTTCCTCTCTATTCTGTTCCAAATCATTCCATTCCATTCCATTCCATTCCACTCCATTCCATTGCATTGCATTCCATTCCATTCCATTCCAATTCCTTCCATTCCATTCCATTCTGTTCCATTCCGTTCCATTGCACTCCATTCCATTCCATTCCTTTCCATTCCGTTCCATTCCGTTCCATTCCATTCGATTCCATTTCTCTCCATTCCTTTTCATTACGTTCCACTGCACTCCATTCCATGCCATTGCATTCAATTCCATTCAGTTCCTTTCCATTTCATTCCATTCCATTCCATTCCACTCCATTCCATTCCATTCCACACTATTCTATTCTATTCCTTTCTTTCCACAACTTCTCAACTGTCACCCTGGCTGGAATGCAGTGTCACAATGTCTTCTCACATTTTATTTCACCATTCCATTCCATTCCATTCCATTCCATTCCATTCCATTCCATTCCATTCCATTCCATTCCATTCCTTTCCATTGCATGCCATTCCACAGCATTTTATTCTATTCCTTTCTTTCAACAAGTTCTCAATCTGTCACCCAGACTGGATTGCAGGGGCACAATGGCGGCTCACATTTTATTTCACCAGTCCATTCCATTCCATTCCAATCCATTCCATTCCCTTCCGTTCCATTGAATTCCATTCCGTTCCCATCCGTTCAGTTCCATTCCGTTCCATTCTATTCCATTCCATTCCATTCCATTCCATTCCATTCCATTCCATTCCACACTCTTCCCTTCTATTCCTTTATTTCAACAAGTTCTCAATAGGTCACCCTGGCTGGATTGCAGTGGTATAATGTCAGCTCACATTTTATTTCACGTTTCCATTCCATTCCATTCCATTCCATTCCATTCCATTCCATTCCATTCCATTCCATACATCAATATTCTATTCTATTCCTTCCTCCCAACAATTTCTCAATCTGACACCCTGGTTGGATTTCTGTGGCACAATATCAGCTCACTATTTATTTCACCGTTCGATTCCATTCTATTCCATTCCATTCCATTGCATTCCCTTCCATTCAATTCCATTTCGTTCCATTCCGATCCATTCCGTTCCATTACAGTCCATTCCATTCCATTACATGAAATTCCATTCCATTCCATTCCAATTCATTCCATTCCATTCCAATCCGTTCCGTTCTGTTCCCTTCCATTCCATTCCATTTCGTTCCATTCATTTCCATTACACTCCATTCCATTCCATTCCAATCCGTTCCGTTCTGTTCCCTTCCATTCCATTCCATTTCGTTCCATTCTGTTCCATTCATTTCCATTACACTCCACTCCATTCCATTCCACTCCTCTCCACTTCACTCCATGCCACTGCAATCCATTCCATTCCCTTCAGTTCCTTCCATTCCACACTATTCTAATCTATTCCTTTCCTTCAAACAGTTCTCAATCTGTCACCCTGGTTGGATTGCAGTGGCACAGTATCAGCTCATATTTTATTTCACGGTTCCATTCCATTGCTTTCCATTCCATTGCATTTCATTCGGTTGCATTCCATTCCATTGCATTCCATTGCATTCCATACCATTCCATTGCACTCCACTGCACTCCACTCCACTTCAGTCCATATCGTTACTTTTTGTTCCATTCCATTCCGTTACACTCCTTTCTATTCCATTAAATTCCATTCCATTCCATTCCACTCGACTCCATTGCAATCCATTCCACTCCACTCCAGTCCATCCTATTTCATTGCATTCCTTTCCACACTATTCTATTCTATTCCTTCCATTCAACAATTTTTTAATCTGTCACCCTGACTGGATTGCAGAGGCACAATGTCAGCTCACATTTTATTTCACCGTTACATTCGATTCCTTTCCTCTCTATTCTATTCCAATCCATTCCATTCCATTCGATTCCATTCCATTCCATTCCATTCCATTCCATTCCATTCCATAGCATTCCACACTATTGTATTCTATTCCTTCCTTTCAACAAGTTCTCAATCTGTCACCCTGGCTAGATTGCAGAGGCTCAACATCAGCTCACATTTTAATTCACTGTTCCATTCCGTTCCATTCATATCCATTCCATTCCATTCCACTCCATTCCATTGCATTCCATTCCATTCCATTCCAATTCCTTCCATTCCATTCCATTCTGTTCGGTTTCGATCCATTGCACTCCATTCCATTCCAATTCCTTCCATTCCATTCCATTCTGTTCGGTTTCGATCCATTGCACTCCATTCCATTCCATTCCTTTCCATTCCATTCCATTCCGTTCCATTCCATTCCATTCCATTTCGCTCCATTCGTTTTCATTACATTCCATTGCACTCCATTCCATGCCATTCCATTCAATTCCATTCAATTCCTTTCCATTTCATTCCATTCCATTCCACACTATTCTATTCTATTCCTTTCTTTCAACAACTTCTCAACTGTCACCCTGGCTGGAATGCAGTGTCACAATGTCTTCTCACATTTTATTTCACCGTTCCATTCCACTGCATTCCATTCCATTCCATTCCATTCAATTCCATTCCATTCCATTCCATTCCATTCCATTGCACTGCATTCCATTCCATTCCACTCCATTCCATTCCATTCCATTCCATTCCATTCCATTCCATTCCATTCCATTCCACTCCATTCCATTCCATTCCATTCCATTCCATTCCATTCCATTCCATTCCAATGCATGCCATTCCACAGCATTTTATTCTATTCCTTTCTTTCAACAAGTTCTCAATCTGTCACCCAGACTGGATTGCAGGGGCACAATGGCGGCTCACATTTTATTTTACCAGTCCATTCCAATCCATTCCATTCCCTTTCCTTCCATTGCATTCCTTTCCGTTCCAATCTGTTCAGTTCCATTCCGTTCCATTCTATTCCATTCCATTCCATTCCATTCCATTCCATTCCATTCCATTCCATTCCATTCCACACTCTTCTCTTCTATTCCTTTCTTTCAACAAGTTCTCAATATGTCACCCTGGCTGGATTCCCGTGGTACAATGTCAGCTCACATTATATTTCACGTTTCCATTCCATTCCATTCCATTCCATACATCAATATTCTATTCTATTCCTTGCTTCCAACAATTTCTCAATCTGACACCCTGGTTGGATTGCTGTGGCACAATGTCAGCTCACTTTTTATTTCTCCGTTCAATTCCATTCTGTTCCATTCCATTCCATTGCATTCCCTTTTATTCAATTCCATTTCATTCCATTCTGATCCATTCCGTTCCCTTGCAGTCCTTTCCATTCCATTCCATTCCATTAAATTCCATTCCATTCCATTCCAATTCATTCCATTCCACTACAATCCATTCCGTTCTGTTCCCTTCCATTCCATTCCATTCCATTCCTTTCAGTTCCATTACACTCTATTCCATTGAATTCCACTCCTCTCCACTTCACTCCGCACCACTGCAATCCATTGCATTCCCTTCAGTTCCTTCCATTCCACACTATTCTGGTCTATTCCTTTCTTTCAAAACGTTCTCAATCTGTCACAATGGATGGATTGCAGTGGCACAATGTCAGCTCCCATTTTATATCACTGTTCCATTCCATTGCATTTCATTTCATTTCATTCCATTCCATTCCATTCCATTCCATTGTACTCCATTCCATTCCGTTCCGTTCCGTTCCGTTCCATTCCATTCCATTTCATTCCATTGCACTCCATTCCATTCCATTCAATTCCATTCCATTGTACTCCATTCCATTCCATTCCATTCCGTTTCATTGCACTCCGTTCCATTTCGTTCCTTTCCATTCCATTATGTTCCCATCTTTTCCGTTCCATTCGGGTCCATTCCATTCCTTTCCATTCCATTCAATTCCAATCCACACTCCTCTATTCTATCCCTTTCAATCAAGAAGTTCTCAATCTGTCACCATCGTTGGATTGCAATGGCACAATGTCAGCTCACATTTTATTTCACCGTTCCATTCCATTCCATCCCATTCCATTCCATTCCATTCCATTCTACTCCATTCCATTCCATTCCACTGCATTCCGTTCCATTCCATTCTCTTCCATTACACTCCGTTCCATTCCATTCCATTCCATTGAATTCCATTCCGTTCCATTCCATTCCATTGCATTCCATTCCATTCCATTCCATTCCATTCCATTCCATTCCGTTCCGTTGCCTTCCATTCCATTCCAATCCATTCCGTTCCGTTCCATTCCATTCCATTCCATTCCATTCCATTCTGTTAATATCTTTTCCGTTCCATTCTGGTGCATTCCAGTCCATTCCATTCCATTCCATTCCATTCCATTCCATTCCATTCCATTCCATTTGGTTCCATTGCTCTCCATTGCATTCCATTCCATTCCATACGATTCCATTCCATTCCGTTCCATTGCTCTCCATTCCATTCCATTCAATTCCACCATTCCATTCCATTCCATTCCATTCCATTCCATTCCGTTCTATTACATTCCATTCTCTTCCGTTCCATTGCATTCCATTCCATTCCATCCCATTCCTTTCTGTTCTATTCCATTCCATTCTATTCCATTCCATGCCATTCCATTACTTTCCATTCTATTCCATTCCACACTATTCCATTATATTCCTTTCCTTCAACAGGTTCTCAGTCTGTCACCCTGGATGGATTGCAGTGGCACAGTATCAGCTCATATTTTATTTCACCGTTCCATTCCATTGCACTCCATTCCATTGCATTTCATTCGGTTGCATTCCATTCCATTGCATTGCATTGCATTCCATACCATTCCATTGCACTCCACTGCTCACCACTCCACTTCAGTCCATATCGTTACTTTTTGTTCCATTCCGTTCAGTTACACTCCATTCTATTCCATTAAATTCCATTCCATTCCATTCCACTCGACTCCATTGCAATCCATTCCACTCCACTCCACTCCAATCTATTTCATTGCATTCCTTTCGACACTATTCTATTCTATTCCTTCCATTCAACAATTTTTCAATCTGTCATCCTGACTGGATTGCAGAGGCACAATGTCAGCTGACATTTTATTTCACCGTTACATTCGATTCCTTTCCTCTCTATTCTATTCAAATCCATTCTATTCCATTCCATTCCATTCCATACCATAGCATTCCACACTATTGTGTTCTATTCCTTCCTTTCAACAAGTTCTCAATCTGTCACCCTGGCTAGATTGCAGAGGCTCAACATCAGCTCACATTTTATTTCACTGTTCCATTCCGTTCCATTCAAATCCATTCCATTCCATTCCACTCCATTCCATTGCATTGCATTCCATTCCATTCCATTCCAATTCCTTCCATTCCATTCCATTCTGTTCTGTTCCATTCCATTGCCCTCCATGCCATTCCATTCCTTTCCATTCCGTTCCATTCTGTTCCGTTCCATTTCGCTCCATTCCTTTTCATTACGTTCCATTACACTCCATTCCATGCCATTCCTTTCAATTCCATTCAATTCCTTCCATTTCATTCCATTCCATTCCATTCCATTCCATTCCACACTATTCTATTATATTCCTTTCTTTCAACAACTTCTCAACTGTCACCCTGGCTGGAATGCAGTGTCACAATGTCTTCTCACATTTTATTTCACCATTCCATTCCATTCCATTGCATTCCATTCCATTCAATTCCACTGCATTCCATTCCATTTTCTTCCATTCCATTCCATTCCATTCCTTTCCATTCCATTCCATTCCATTCCTTTGCATGCCATTCCACAGCATTTTATTTTATTCCTTTCTTTCAGCAAGTTGTCAATCTGTCACCGAGACTGGATAGCAGGGGCACAATGGTGGCTCACATATTATTTCACCAGTCCATTCCATTCCATTCCAATCCATTCCATTCCCTTCCGTTCCTTTGCATTCCATTCCGTTCCCATCCGTTCAGTTCCATTCCATTCCATTCTATTCCATTCCATTCCATTCCATTCTATTCCATTCCGTTCCATTCCATTCCATTCCATTCCATTCCATTCCATTCCATTCCATTCCACACTCTTCCTTTCTATTCCTTTCTTTCAACAAGTTCTCAACATGTCACCCTGGCTGGATTGCAGTGGTACAATGTCAGCTCACATTTTATTTCACGTTTCTATTCCATTCCATTCCATTCCATTCCATTCCATTCCATACATCAATATTCTATTCTATTCCTTCCTTCCAACAATTTCTCAATCTGACACCCTTGTTGGAGTGCTGTGGCACAATGTAAGCTCACTTTTTATTTCACCGTTCGATTCCATTCTATTTCATTCCATTCCATTGCATTCCCTTCCATTCAATTGCATTTCGTTCCATTCCGATCCCTCCCGTTCCATTACAGTCCATTCCATTCCATTCCATTCCATTCCATTCCATTCCATGAAATTCCATTCCATGAAATTCCATTCCATTCCATTCCAATTCATTCCATTCCATTCCAATCGGTTCCGTACTGTTCCCTTCCATTCCATTCCATTTCGTTCCATTCTGTTCCATTCATTTCCATTACACTCCATTCCATTCCATTCCACTCCTCTCCACTTCACTCCCTGCCACTGCAATCCATTCCATTCTCTTCAGTTCCTTACATTGCGCACTATTCTATTCTATTCCTTTCTTTCAAAAAGTTCTCAATCTAACACAATGGCTGGAATGCAATGGCACAATTTCAGCTCACATTTTATTTCACTCTTCCATTCCATTGCATTCCATTCCGTTCCATTCCATTCCATTCCATTCCATTGCATTCCATTCCATTGCATTCCATTCCATTTCATTAGATTCCATTCCATTCCATTGCATTCCATTCCATTCCATTGCACTCCATTCCATTCCATTCCATTCCATACCTTTTCATTGCACTCCGTTCCATTTCGTTCCATTCCATTCCATTCTGTGCCTATCTTTTCCGTTCCATTCGGTCCATTCAATTCCTTTCTTATCCATTCAATTCCATTCCACACTCTTCTATTCTATTACTTTCAATCAAGGAGTTCTCAATCTGTCAGCCTGGTTGGATTGCAATGGCACAATGTCAGCTCACATTTTATTTCACCGTTCCATTCCATTCCATTCCATTCCATTCCTTTGCATTCCATTCCATTCTATTCAATTCCATTCCATTCTATTCCATTCCATTCCATTCAACTGCATTCCATTCCATTCCATTCCCTTCCATTACACTCCGTTCCATTCCATTCCATTCCATTGAATTCCATTCCGTTCCATTCCATTCCATTGCACTCCATTCCATTCCATTCCATTGCATTCCATTCCATTTTACTCCATTCCATTCCATTCCATTCCTATCTTTTCCGTTCCATTCGGGTCCGTTCCAGTCCATTCCATTCCATTCCATTCCATTCCATTCCATTCCATTCCATTGCTCTCCATTCCTCTCCATTCCATTCAATTCCATTCCATTCCATTCCATTCCATTCCTTTCCATTGCTCTCCATTCCATTCCATTCCATTCCATTCCATTCCATTCCATTCCATTCCATTCTGTTCCATTGCTCTCCATTCCATTCCATTCCACCATTCCATTCCATTCCATTCCATTCCGTTCCATTCCATTCCATTCCTTTCGGTTCCATTCCATTCCTTTCTGATCCATTCCATTCCATTCAATTTCTTTCCATTGCCTTCTATTACATTCCGTTCTGTTCCGTTCTATTGCATTCCATTCCATTCCATTCCATTCCTTTCTGTTCTATTCCATTCCATTCTATTCCATTCCATTCCTTTCCATTCTTTTCCATTCCACACTATTCTATTATATTCCTTTCCTTCAACAGGTTCTCAATGTGTCACCCTGGATGGATTGCAGTGGCACAGTATCAGCTGACATTTTATTTCACTGATCCATTCCATTGCATTCCATTCCATTGCATTTCATTCGGTTGCATTCCATTCCATTGCATTCCATTGCATTCCATACCATTCCATTGCACTCCACTGCACTCCACTCCACTTCAGTCCATATCGTTACTTTTGTTCCATTCCATTCCGTTACACTCCATTCTATTCCATTAAATTCCATTACATTCCATTCCACTCGACTCCATTGCAATCCATTCCACTCCACTCCACTCCATTCTATTTCATTGCATTCTTTCGACACTATTCTATTCTATTCCTTCCATTCAACAATTTTTCAATCTGTCACCCTGACTGGATTGCGGAGGCACAATGTCAGCTCACATTTTATTTCACCGTTACATTCGATTCCTTTCCTCTCTATTCTATTACAATCCAATCCATTCCATTCCATTCCATTCCATTCCATTGCAATCCATTCCATTCCATACCATAGCATTCCACACTATTGTATTCTATTCCTTCCTTTCAACAAGTTCTCAATCTGTCACCCTGGCTAGTTTGCAGAGGCTCAACATCAGCTCACATTTGATTTCACTGTTCCATTCATATCCATACCATTCCATTCCACTCCATTTCATTGCATTGCATTCCATTCCATTCCAATTCCTTCCATTCCATTCCATTCTGTTCCGTTTCGTTCCATTGCACTCCATTCCATTCCATTCCTTTCCATTCCATTCCATTCCGTTCCATTCCATTCCATTCCGTTTCGCTCCATTCATTTTCATTACATTCCATTGCACTCCATTCCATGCCATTCCATTCAATTCCATTCAATTCCTTTCCATTTCATTCCACTCCATTCCACACTATTCTATTCTATTACTTTCTTTCAACAACTTCTCAACTGTCACCCTGGCTGGAATGCAGTGTCACAATGTCTTCTCACATTTTATTTCACCGTTCCATTCCACTGCATTCCATTCCATTCCATTCCATTCCATTCCATTCCATTCCATTCCATTCCGTTCCGTTCCATTCCATTCAATTCCACTGCATTCCATTCCATTAAACTCCATTGCATTCCATTCCATTCCATTCCATTCCATTCCATTCCATTCCATTCCATTCCATTCCATTCCATTACACTCCTTTCCAATGCATGCCATTCCACAGCATTTTATTCTATTCCTTTCCTTCAACAAGTTCTCAATCTGTCACCCAGACTGGATTGCAGGGGCACAGTGGCGGCTCACATTTTATTTCACCAGTCCATTCCAATCCATTCCATTCCCTTTCCTTCCATTGCATTCCTTTCCGTTCCAATCTGTTCAGTTCCATTCCGTTCCATTCTATTCCATTCCATTCCATTCCATTCCATTCCACACTCTTCTCTTCTATTCCTTTCTTTCAACAAGTTCTCAATATGTCACCCTGGCTGGATTGCCGTGGTACAATGTCAGCTCACATTATATTTCACGTTTCCATTCCATTCCATTCCATTCCATACATCAATATTCTATTCTATTCCTTGCTTCCAACAATTTCTCAATCTGACACCCTGGTTTTATTGCTGTGGCACAATGTCAGCTCACTTTTTATTTCTCCGTTCAATTCCATTCTGTTCCATTCCATTCCATTGCATTCCCTTCCATTCAATTCCATTTCGTTCCATTCTGATCCATTCCGTTCCCTTGCAGTCCTTTCCATTCCATTCCATTAAATTCCATTCCATTCCATTCCAATTCATTCCATTCCATTCCAATCCATTCCGTTCTGTTCCCTTCCATTCCATTCCATTTCATTCCTTTCAGTTCCATTACACTCTATTCCATTGAATTCCACTCCTCTCCACTTCACTCCACACCACTGCAATCCATTGCATTCCCTTCAGTTCCTTCCATTCCACACTATTCTGTTCTATTCCTTTCTTTCAAAACGTTCTCAATCAGTCACAATGGATGGATTTCAGTGGCACAATGTCAGCTCACATTTTATTTCACTGTTCCATTCCATTGCATTTCATTTCATTCCATTCCATTCCATTCCATTGTACTCCGTTCCGTTCCGTTCCGTTCCGTTCCGTTCCGTTCCATTCCATTCCATTTCATTCCATCGCACTCCATTCCATTCCATTCAATTCCATTCCATTGTACTCCATTGCATTCCATTCCATTCAATTCCATTCCGTTTCATTGCACTCCATTCCATTTCGTTCCATTCCATTCCATTATGTTCCCATCTTTTCCGTTCCATTCAGGTCCGTTCCATTCCTTTCCATTCCATTCAATTCCAATCCACACTCCTCTATTCTATCCCTTTCAATCAAGAAGTTCTCAATCTGTCACCATCGTTGGATTGCAATGGCACAATGTCAGCTCACATTTTATTTCACCGTTCCATTCCATTCCATTCCATTCCATTCCATTCCATTCCATTCCATTCCATTCCATTCCATTCTATTCCATTCCATTCCATTCCACTGCATTCCGTTCCGTTCCTTTTCATTCTCTTCCATTACACTCCGTTCCATTCCATTCCATTCCATTGAATTCCATTCCGTTTCATTGCACTCCGTTCCATTTCGTTCCATTCAATTCCATTCTGTTCCCATCTTTTCCGTTCCATTCGGGTCCATTCCATTCCTTTCCATTCCATTCAATTCCAATCCACACTCCTATATTCTATTCCTTTAAATCAAGTAGTTCTCAATCTATCACCCTCGTTGGATTGCAATGGCACAATGTCAGCTCACATTTTATTTCACCGTTTCATTCCATTCCATTCCATTCCATTCCATTCCATTCCATTCCATTCCATTCCATTCCGTTCCATTGCACTCCATTCCATTCCATTTTATTCCATTCCATTCCATTCTGTTCCTATCTTTTCCGTTCCATTCTTGTCCATTCCAGTCCATTCCATTCCACTCCATTCCATTCCATTCCATTCAATTCGGTTCAATTGCTCTCCATTCCATTCCATTTCATTCGATTCCATTCCATTCCGTTCCATTGCTCTCCATTCCATTCCACTCAATTCCACCATTCCATTCCATTCCATGCCATTCCGTTCCATTCCTTTCCATTCTATTCCATTCCATTGCGTTCCATTCCGTTCCTTTCTTATCCATTCCATTCCACTCAATTTCTTTCCATTCCGTTCTATTACATTCCGTTCTCTTCCGTTCCATTGCATTCCATTCCATTCCATCCCATTCCTTTCTGTTCTATTCCATTCAATTCTATTCCATTCCATGCCATTCCATTACTTTCCATTCTATTCCATTCCACACTATTCCATTATATTCTTTTCCTTCAACAGGTTCTCAATCTGTCACCCTGGATGCATTGCAGTGGCACAGTATCAGCTCACATTTTATTTCACCGTTCCATTGCATTGCATTCCATTCCATTTCATTGCATTCGGTGGCATTCCATTCCATTGCATTCCATTGCATTCCATACCATTCCATTGCACTCCACTGCACTCCACTCCACTTCAGTCCATATCGTTACATTTTGTTCCATTCCATTCCGTTACACTCCATTCTATTCCATTAAATTCCATTCCATTCCATTCCACTCGACTCCGTTGCAATCCATTCCACTCCACTCCACTCCCTTCTATTTCATTGCATTCCTTTCGACACTATTCTATTCTACTCCTTCCATTCAACAATTTTACAATCTGTCACCCTGACTCGATTGCAGAGGCACAATGTGAGGTCACATTTTATTTCACCGTTACATTCGATTCCTTTCCTCTCTATTCTGTTCCAATCCATTCCATTCCATTCCATTCCACTCCATTCCATTGCATTCCATTCCATTCCATTCCATTCCAATTCCTTCCATTCCATTCCATTCCATTCTGTTCCGTTCCGTTCCATTGCACTCCAATCCATTCCATTCCTTTCCATTCCGTTCCATTCCGTTCCATTCCATTAAATTCCGTTTCGCTCCATTCCATTTCATTACGATCCACTGCATTCCATTCCATTCCATTGCATTCAATTCCATTCCATTCCTTTCCATTTCATTCCATTCCATTCCATTCCATTCCATTCCATTCCACACTATTCTATTCTATTCCTTTCTTTCCACAACTTCTCAACTGTCACCCTGGCTGGAATGCAGTGTCACAATGTCTTCTCACATTTTATTTCACCATTCCATTCCATTCCATTCCATTCCATTCCATTCCATTCCATTCCATTCCATTCCATTCCTTTCCATTGCATGCCATTCCACAGCATTTTATTCTATTCCTTTCTTTCAACAATTTCTCAATCTGTCACCCAGACTGGATTGCAGGGGCACAATGGCGGCTCACATTTTATTTCACCAGTCCATTCCATTCCATTCCAATCCATTCCATTCCCTTCCGTTCCATTGAATTCCATTCCGTTCCCATCCGTTCAGTTCCATTCCGTTCCATTCTATTCCATTCCATTCCATTCCATTCCATTCCATTCCATTCCATTCAACACTCTTCTCTTCTATTCCTTTCTTTCAACAAGTTCTCAATAGGTCACCCTGGCTGGATTGCAGTGGTATAATGTCAGCTCACATTTTATTTCACGTTTCCATTCCATTCCATTCCATTCCATTCCATTCCATTCCATTCCACACTATTCTATTCTATTCCTTTCTTTCCACAACTTCTCAACTGTCACCCTGGCTGGAATGCAGTGTCACAATGTCTTCTCACATTTTATTTCACCGTTCCATTCCACTGCATTCCATTCCATTCCATTCCATTCAATTCCATTCCATTCCATTCCATTCCATTCCATTCCATTGCACTGCATTCCATTCCATTCCACTCCATTCCATTCCATTCCATTCCATTCCATTCCATTCCATTCCATTCCATTCCATTCCAATGCATGCCATTCCACAGCATTTTATTCTATTCCTTTCTTTCAACAAGTTCTCAATCTGTCACCCAGACTGGATTGCAGGGGCACAATGGCGGCTCACATTTTATTTTACCAGTCCATTCCAATCCATTCCATTCCCTTTCCTTCCATTGCATTCCTTTCCGTTCCAATCTGTTCAGTTCCATTCCGTTCCATTCTATTCCATTCCATTCCATTCCATTCCATTCCATTCCATTCCATTCCACACTCTTCTCTTCTATTCCTTTCTTTCAACAAGTTCTCAATATGTCACCCTGGCTGGATTCCCGTGGTACAATGTCAGCTCACATTATATTTCACGTTTCCATTCCATTCCATTCCATTCCATACATCAATATTCTATTCTATTCCTTGCTTCCAACAATTTCTCAATCTGACACCCTGGTTGGATTGCTGTGGCACAATGTCAGCTCACTTTTTATTTCTCCGTTCAATTCCATTCTGTTCCATTCCATTCCATTGCATTCCCTTTTATTCAATTCCATTTCATTCCATTCTGATCCATTCCGTTCCCTTGCAGTCCTTTCCATTCCATTCCATTAAATTCCATTCCATTCCATTCCAATTCATTCCATTCCACTACAATCCATTCCGTTCTGTTCCCTTCCATTCCATTCCATTCCATTCCTTTCAGTTCCATTACACTCTATTCCATTGAATTCCACTCCTCTCCACTTCACTCCGCACCACTGCAATCCATTGCATTCCCTTCAGTTCCTTCCATTCCACACTATTCTGGTCTATTCCTTTCTTTCAAAACGTTCTCAATCTGTCACAATGGATGGATTGCAGTGGCACAATGTCAGCTCCCATTTTATATCACTGTTCCATTCCATTGCATTTCATTTCATTTCATTCCATTCCATTCCATTCCATTCCATTGTACTCCATTCCATTCCGTTCCGTTCCGTTCCGTTCCATTCCATTCCATTTCATTCCATTGCACTCCATTCCATTCCATTCAATTCCATTCCATTGTACTCCATTCCATTCCATTCCATTCCGTTTCATTGCACTCCGTTCCATTTCGTTCCTTTCCATTCCATTATGTTCCCATCTTTTCCGTTCCATTCGGGTCCATTCCATTCCTTTCCATTCCATTCAATTCCAATCCACACTCCTCTATTCTATCCCTTTCAATCAAGAAGTTCTCAATCTGTCACCATCGTTGGATTGCAATGGCACAATGTCAGCTCACATTTTATTTCACCGTTCCATTCCATTCCATCCCATTCCATTCCATTCCATTCCATTCTACTCCATTCCATTCCATTCCACTGCATTCCGTTCCATTCCATTCTCTTCCATTACACTCCGTTCCATTCCATTCCATTCCATTGAATTCCATTCCGTTCCATTCCATTCCATTGCATTCCATTCCATTCCATTCCATTCCATTCCATTCCGTTCCGTTGCCTTCCATTCCATTCCAATCCATTCCGTTCCGTTCCATTCCATTCCATTCCATTCCATTCCATTCTGTTCCTATCTTTTCCGTTCCATTCTGGTGCATTCCAGTCCATTCCATTCCATTCCATTCCATTCCATTCCATTCCATTCGGTTCCATTGCTCTCCATTGCATTCCATTCCATTCCATACGATTCCATTCCATTCCGTTCCATTGCTCTCCATTCCATTCCATTCAATTCCACCATTCCATTCCATTCCATTCCATTCTGTTCTATTACATTCCATTCTCTTCCGTTCCATTGCATTCCATTCCATTCCATCCCATTCCTTTCTGTTCTATTCCATTCCATTCTATTCCATTCCATGCCATTCCATTACTTTCCATTCTATTCCATTCCACACTATTCCATTATATTCCTTTCCTTCAACAGGTTCTCAGTCTGTCACCCTGGATGGATTGCAGTGGCACAGTATCAGCTCATATTTTATTTCACCGTTCCATTCCATTGCACTCCATTCCATTGCATTTCATTCGGTTGCATTCCATTCCATTGCATTGCATTGCATTCCATACCATTCCATTGCACTCCACTGCTCACCACTCCACTTCAGTCCATATCGTTACTTTTTGTTCCATTCCGTTCAGTTACACTCCATTCTATTCCATTAAATTCCATTCCATTCCATTCCACTCGACTCCATTGCAATCCATTCCACTCCACTCCACTCCAATCTATTTCATTGCATTCCTTTCGACACTATTCTATTCTATTCCTTCCATTCAACAATTTTTCAATCTGTCATCCTGACTGGATTGCAGAGGCACAATGTCAGCTGACATTTTATTTCACCGTTACATTCGATTCCTTTCCTCTCTATTCTATTCAAATCCATTCTATTCCATTCCATTCCATTCCATACCATAGCATTCCACACTATTGTGTTCTATTCCTTCCTTTCAACAAGTTCTCAATCTGTCACCCTGGCTAGATTGCAGAGGCTCAACATCAGCTCACATTTTATTTCACTGTTCCATTCCGTTCCATTCAAATCCATTCCATTCCATTCCACTCCATTCCATTGCATTGCATTCCATTCCATTCCATTCCAATTCCTTCCATTCCATTCCATTCTGTTCTGTTCCATTCCATTGCCCTCCATGCCATTCCATTCCTTTCCATTCCGTTCCATTCTGTTCCGTTCCATTTCACTCCATTCCTTTTCATTACGTTCCATTACACTCCATTCCATGCCATTCCTTTCAATTCCATTCAATTCCTTCCATTTCATTCCATTCCATTCCATTCCATTCCATTCCACACTATTCTATTATATTCCTTTCTTTCAACAACTTCTCAACTGTCACCCTGGCTGGAATGCAGTGTCACAATGTCTTCTCACATTTTATTTCACCATTCCATTCCATTCCATTGCATTCCATTCCATTCAATTCCACTGCATTCCATTCCATTTTCTTCCATTCCATTCCATTCCATTCCTTTCCATTCCATTCCATTCCATTCCTTTGCATGCCATTCCACAGCATTTTATTTTATTCCTTTCTTTCAGCAAGTTGTCAATCTGTCACCGAGACTGGATAGCAGGGGCACAATGGTGGCTCACATATTATTTCACCAGTCCATTCCATTCCATTCCATTCCACACTCTTCTCTTCTATTCCTTTCTTTCAACAAGTTCTCAATATGTCACCCTGGCTGGATTGCCGTGGTACAATGTCAGCTCACATTATATTTCACGTTTCCATTCCATTCCATTCCATTCCATACATCAATATTCTATTCTATTCCTTGCTTCCAACAATTTCTCAATCTGACACCCTGGTTGGATTGCTGTGGCACAATGTCAGCTCACTTTTTATTTCTCCGTTCAATTCCATTCTGTTCCATTCCATTCCATTGCATTCCCTTCCATTCAATTCCATTTCGTTCCATTCTGATCCATTCCGTTCCCTTGCAGTCCTTTCCATTCCATTCCATTCCATTAAATTCCATTCCATTCCATTCCAATTCATTCCATTCCATTCCAATCCATTCCGTTCTGTTCCCTTCCATTCCATTCCATTTCATTCCTTTCAGTACCATTACACTCTATTCCATTGATTTCCACTCCTCTCCACTTCACTCCACACCACTGCAATCCATTGCATTCCATTCAGTTCCTTCCATTCCACACTATTCTGTTCTATTCCTTTCTTTCAAAACGTTCTCAATCTGTCACAATGGATGGATTGCAGTGGCGCAATGTCAGCTCACATTTTATTTCATTGTTCCATTCCATTGCATTTCATTTCATTCCATTCCATTCCATTCCATTCCATTGTACTCCGTTCCTCTCCGTTCCGTTCCGTTCCGTTCCATTCCATTCCATTTCATTCCATCGCACTCCATTCCATTCCATTGAATTCCATTCCATGGTACTCCATTGCATTCCATTCCATTCCATTCCATTCCGTTTCATCGCACTCCGTTCCATTTCGTTCCATTCCATTCCATTATGTTCCCATCTTTTCCGTTCCATTCGGCTCCATTCCATTCCTTTCCATTCCATTCAATTCCAATCCACACTCCTCTATTCTATCCATTTCAATCAAGAAGTTCTCAATCTGTCACCATCGTTGGATTGCAATGGCACAATGTCAGCTCACATTTTATTTCACCGTTCCATTCCATTCCATTCCATTCCATTCCATTCCATTCCATTCCATTCCATTCTATTCCATTCCATTCCATTCCACTGCATTCCGTTCCGTTCCATTCCATTCTCTTCCATTACACTCCGTTCCATTCCATTCCATTCCATTGAATTCCATTCCGTTTCATTGCACTCTGTTCCATTTCGTTCCATTCAATTCCATTCTGTTCCCATCTTTTCCGTTCCATTCGGGTCCATTCCATTCCTTTCCATTGCATTCAATTCCAATCCACAATCCTCTATTCTATTCCTTTCAATCAAGTAGTTCTCAATCTATCACCCTCGTTGGATTGCAATGGCACAATGTCAGCTCACATTTTATTTCACTGTTTCATTCCATTCCATTCCATTCCATTCCATTCCATTCCATTCCATTCCATTCTATTCTATTCCATTCCATTCCACTGCATTCCGTTCCGTTCCATTCTCTTCCATTACACTCCGTTCCATTCCATTCCATTCCATTCTATTCCATTCCATTCCATTCCATTCCGTTTCATTCCGTTCCTTTCTGATCCATTCCATTCCATTCAATTTCTTTCCATTCCGTTCTATTACATTCCGTTCTCTTCCGTTCCATTGCATTCCATTCCATTCCATCCCATTCCTTTCTGTTCTATTCCATTCCATTCTATTCCATTCCATGCCATTCCATTACTTTCCATTCTATTCCATTCCACACTATTCCATTATATTCCTTTCCTTCAACAGGTTCTCAATCTGTCACCCTGGATGGATTGCAGTGGCACAGTATCAGCTCACATTTTATTTCACCGTTCCATTGCATTGCATTCCATTCCATTTCATTGCATTCGGTTGCATTCCATTCCATTGCATTCCATTGCATTCCATTGCACTCCACTGCACTCCACTCCACTTCAGTCCATATCGTTACATTTTGTTCCATTCCATTCCGTTACACTCCATTCTATTCCATTAAATTCCATTCCATTCCATTCCACTCGACTCCGTTGCAATCCATTCCACTCCACTCCACTCCCTTCTATTTCATTGCATTCCTTTCGACACTATTCTATTCTATTCCTTCCATTCAACAATTTTTCAATCTGTCACCCTGACTGGATTGCAGAGGCACAATGTCAGCTCACATTTTATTTCACCGTTACATTCGATTCCTTTCCTCTCTATTCTGTTCCAAATCATTCCATTCCATTCCATTCCATTCCACTCCATTCCATTGCATTGCATTCCATTCCATTCCATTCCAATTCCTTCCATTCCATTCCATTCTGTTCCATTCCGTTCCATTGCACTCCATTCCATTCCATTCCTTTCCATTCCGTTCCATTCCGTTCCATTCCATTCGATTCCATTTCTCTCCATTCCTTTTCATTACGTTCCACTGCACTCCATTCCATGCCATTGCATTCAATTCCATTCAGTTCCTTTCCATTTCATTCCATTCCATTCCATTCCACTCCATTCCATTCCATTCCACACTATTCTATTCTATTCCTTTCTTTCCACAACTTCTCAACTGTCACCCTGGCTGGAATGCAGTGTCACAATGTCTTCTCACATTTTATTTCACCATTCCATTCCATTCCATTCCATTCCATTCCATTCCATTCCATTCCATTCCATTCCTTTCCATTGCATGCCATTCCACAGCATTTTATTCTATTCCTTTCTTTCAACAAGTTCTCAATCTGTCACCCAGACTGGATTGCAGGGGCACAATGGCGGCTCACATTTTATTTCACCAGTCCATTCCATTCCATTCCAATCCATTCCATTCCCTTCCGTTCCATTGAATTCCATTCCGTTCCCATCCGTTCAGTTCCATTCCGTTCCATTCTATTCCATTCCATTCCATTCCATTCCATTCCTTTCCATTCCATTCCATTCCATTCCACACTCTTCCCTTCTATTCCTTTATTTCAACAAGTTCTCAATAGGTCACCCTGGCTGGATTGCAGTGGTATAATGTCAGCTCACATTTTATTTCACGTTTCCATTCCATTCCATTCCATTCCATTCCATTCCATTCCATTCCATTCCATACATCAATATTCTATTCTATTCCTTCCTCCCAACAATTTCTCAATCTGACACCCTGGTTGGATTTCTGTGGCACAATGTCAGCTCAGTATTTATTTCACCGTTCGATTCCATTCTATTCCATTCCATTCCATTGCATTCCCTTCCATTCAATTCCATTTCGTTCCATTCCGATCCATTCCGTTCCATTACAGTCCATTCCATTCCATTACATGAAATTCTATTCCATTCCATTCCAATTCATTCCATTCCATTCCAATCCGTTCCGTTCTGTTCCCTTCCATTCCATTCCATTTCGTTCCATTCATTTCCATTACACTCCATTCCATTCCATTCCAATCCGTTCCGTTCTGTTCCCTTCCATTCCATTCCATTTCGTTCCATTCTGTTCCATTCATTTCCATTACACTCCACTCCATTCCATTCCACTCCTCTCCACTTCACTCCATGCCACTGCAATCCATTCCATTCCCTTCAGTTCCTTCCATTCCACACTATTCTAATCTATTCCTTTCCTTCAAACAGTTCTCAATCTGTCACCCTGGTTGGATTGCAGTGGCACAGTATCAGCTCATATTTTATTTCACGGTTCCATTCCATTGCTTTCCATTCCATTGCATTTCATTCGGTTGCATTCCATTCCATTGCATTCCATTGCATTCCATACCATTCCATTGCACTCCACTGCACTCCACTCCACTTCAGTCCATATCGTTACTTTTTGTTCCATTCCATTCCGTTACACTCCTTTCTATTCCATTAAATTCCATTCCATTCCATTCCACTCGACTCCATTGCAATCCATTCCACTCCACTCCAGTCCATCCTATTTCATTGCATTCCTTTCCACACTATTCTATTCTATTCCTTCCATTCAACAATTTTTTAATCTGTCACCCTGACTGGATTGCAGAGGCACAATGTCAGCTCACATTTTATTTCACCGTTACATTCGATTCCTTTCCTCTCTATTCTATTCCAATCCATTCCATTCCATTCGATTCCATTCCATTCCATTCCATTCCATTCCATTCCATTCCATAGCATTCCACACTATTGTATTCTATTCCTTCCTTTCAACAAGTTCTCAATCTGTCACCCTTGCTAGATTGCAGAGGCTCAACATCAGCTCACATTTTAATTCACTGTTCCATTCCGTTCCATTCATATCCATTCCATTCCATTCCACTCCATTCCATTGCATTCCATTCCATTCCATTCCAATTCCTTCCATTCCATTCCATTCTGTTCGGTTTCGATCCATTGCACTCCATTCCATTCCAATTCCTTCCATTCCATTCCATTCTGTTCGGTTTCGATCCATTGCACTCCATTCCATTCCATTCCTTTCCATTCCATTCCATTCCGTTCCATTCCATTCCATTCCATTTCGCTCCATTCGTTTTCATTACATTCCATTGCACTCCATTCCATGCCATTCCATTCAATTCCATTCAATTCCTTTCCATTTCATTCCATTCCATTCCACACTATTCTATTCTATTCCTTTCTTTCAACAACTTCTCAACTGTCACCCTGGCTGGAATGCAGTGTCACAATGTCTTCTCACATTTTATTTCACCGTTCCATTCCACTGCATTCCATTCCATTCCATTCCATTCAATTCCGTTCCATTCCATTCCATTCCATTCCATTGCACTGCATTCCATTCCATTCCACTCCATTCCATTCCATTCCATTCCATTCCATTCCATTCCATTCCACTCCATTCCATTCCATTCCATTCCATTCCATTCCATTCCATTCCATTCCATTCCATTCCATTCCAATGCATGCCATTCCACAGCATTTTATTCTATTCCTTTCTTTCAACAAGTTCTCAATCTGTCACCCAGACTGGATTGCAGGGGCACAATGGCGGCTCACATTTTATTTTACCAGTCCATTCCAATCCATTCCATTCCCTTTCCTTCCATTGCATTCCTTTCCGTTCCAATCTGTTCAGTTTCATTCCGTTCCATTCTATTCCATTCCATTCCATTCCATTCCATTCCATTCCATTCCATTCCATTCCATTCCACACTCTTCTCTTCTATTCCTTTCTTTCAACAAGTTCTCAATATGTCACCCTGGCTGGATTCCCGTGGTACAATGTCAGCTCACATTATATTTCACGTTTCCATTCCATTCCATTCCATTCCATACATCAATATTCTATTCTATTCCTTGCTTCCAACAATTTCTCAATCTGACACCCTGGTTGGATTGCTGTGGCACAATGTCAGCTCACTTTTTATTTCTCCGTTCAATTCCATTCTGTTCCATTCCATTCCATTGCATTCCCTTTTATTCAATTCCATTTCATTCCATTCTGATCCATTCCGTTCCCTTGCAGTCCTTTCCATTCCATTCCATTCCATTAAATTCCATTCCATTCCATTCCAATTCATTCCATTCCACTACAATCCATTCCGTTCTGTTCCCTTCCATTCCATTCCATTCCATTCCTTTCAGTTCCATTACACTCTATTCCATTGAATTCCACTCCTCTCCACTTCACTCCGCACCACTGCAATCCATTGCATTCCCTTCAGTTCCTTCCATTCCACACTATTCTGGTCTATTCCTTTCTTTCAAAACGTTCTCAATCTGTCACAATGGATGGATTGCAGTGGCACAATGTCAGCTCCCATTTTATATCACTGTTCCATTCCATTGCATTTCATTTCATTTCATTCCATTCCATTCCATTCCATTCCATTGTACTCCATTCCATTCCGTTCCGTTCCGTTCCGTTCCATTCCATTCCATTTCATTCCATTGCACTCCATTCCATTCCATTCAATTCCATTCCATTGTACTCCATTCCATTCCATTCCATTCCGTTTCATTGCACTCCGTTCCATTTCGTTCCTTTCCATTCCATTATGTTCCCATCTTTTCCGTTCCATTCGGGTCCATTCCATTCCTTTCCATTCCATTCAATTCCAATCCACACTCCTCTATTCTATCCCTTTCAATCAAGAAGTTCTCAATCTGTCACCATCGTTGGATTGCAATGGCACAATGTCAGCTCACATTTTATTTCACCGTTCCATTCCATTCCATCCCATTCCATTCCATTCCATTCCATTCTACTCCATTCCATTCCATTCCACTGCATTCCGTTCCATTCCATTCTCTTCCATTACACTCCGTTCCATTCCATTCCATTCCATTGAATTCCATTCCGTTCCATTCCATTCCATTGCATTCCATTCCATTCCATTCCATTCCATTCCGTTCCGTTGCCTTCCATTCCATTCCAATCCATTCCGTTCCGTTCCATTCCATTCCATTCCATTCCATTCCATTCTGTTAATATCTTTTCCGTTCCATTCTGGTGCATTCCAGTCCATTCCATTCCATTCCATTCCATTCCATTCCATTCCATTCCATTTGGTTCCATTGCTCTCCATTGCATTCCATTCCATTCCATACGATTCCATTCCATTCCGTTCCATTGCTCTCCATTCCATTCCATTCAATTCCACCATTCCATTCCATTCCATTCCGTTCTATTACATTCCATTCTCTTCCGTTCCATTGCATTCCATTCCATTCCATCCCATTCCTTTCTGTTCTATTCCATTCCATTCTATTCCATTCCATGCCATTCCATTACTTTCCATTCTATTCCATTCCACACTATTCCATTATATTCCTTTCCTTCAACAGGTTCTCAGTCTGTCACCCTGGATGGATTGCAGTGGCACAGTATCAGCTCATATTTTATTTCACCGTTCCATTCCATTGCACTCCATTCCATTGCATTTCATTCGGTTGCATTCCATTCCATTGCATTGCATTGCATTCCATACCATTCCATTGCACTCCACTGCTCACCACTCCACTTCAGTCCATATCGTTACTTTTTGTTCCATTCCGTTCAGTTACACTCCATTCTATTCCATTAAATTCCATTCCATTCCATTCCACTCGACTCCATTGCAATCCATTCCACTCCACTCCACTCCAATCTATTTCATTGCATTCCTTTCGACACTATTCTATTCTATTCCTTCCATTCAACAATTTTTCAATCTGTCATCCTGACTGGATTGCAGAGGCACAATGTCAGCTGACATTTTATTTCACCGTTACATTCGATTCCTTTCCTCTCTATTCTATTCAAATCCATTCTATTCCATTCCATTCCATTCCATACCATAGCATTCCACACTATTGTGTTCTATTCCTTCCTTTCAACAAGTTCTCAATCTGTCACCCTGGCTAGATTGCAGAGGCTCAACATCAGCTCACATTTTATTTCACTGTTCCATTCCGTTCCATTCAAATCCATTCCATTCCATTCCACTCCATTCCATTGCATTGCATTCCATTCCATTCCATTCCAATTCCTTCCATTCCATTCCATTCTGTTCTGTTCCATTCCATTGCCCTCCATGCCATTCCATTCCTTTCCATTCCGTTCCATTCTGTTCCGTTCCATTTCGCTCCATTCCTTTTCATTACGTTCCATTACACTCCATTCCATGCCATTCCTTTCAATTCCATTCAATTCCTTCCATTTCATTCCATTCCATTCCATTCCATTCCATTCCACACTATTCTATTATATTCCTTTCTTTCAACAACTTCTCAACTGTCACCCTGGCTGGAATGCAGTGTCACAATGTCTTCTCACATTTTATTTCACCATTCCATTCCATTCCATTGCATTCCATTCCATTCAATTCCACTGCATTCCATTCCATTTTCTTCCATTCAATTCCATTCCATTCCTTTCCATTCCATTCCATTCCATTCCTTTGCATGCCATTCCACAGCATTTTATTTTATTCCTTTCTTTCAGCAAGTTGTCAATCTGTCACCGAGACTGGATAGCAGGGGCACAATGGTGGCTCACATATTATTTCACCAGTCCATTCCATTCCATTCCAATCCATTCCATTCCCTTCCGTTCCTTTGCATTCCATTCCGTTCCCATCCGTTCAGTTCCATTCCATTCCATTCTATTCCATTCCATTCCATTCCATTCTATTCCATTCCGTTCCATTCCATTCCATTCCATTCCATTCCATTCCATTCCATTCCACACTCTTCCTTTCTATTCCTTTCTTTCAACAAGTTCTCAACATGTCACCCTGGCTGGATTGCAGTGGTACAATGTCAGCTCACATTTTATTTCACGTTTCTATTCCATTCCATTCCATTCCATTCCATTCCATTCCATACATCAATATTCTATTCTATTCCTTCCTTCCAACAATTTCTCAATCTGACACCCTTGTTGGAGTGCTGTGGCACAATGTAAGCTCACTTTTTATTTCACCGTTCGATTCCATTCTATTTCATTCCATTCCATTGCATTCCCTTCCATTCAATTGCATTTCGTTCCATTCCGATCCCTCCCGTTCCATTACAGTCCATTCCATTCCATTCCATTCCATTCCATTCCATTCCATGAAATTCCATTCCATGAAATTCCATTCCATTCCATTCCAATTCATTCCATTCCATTCCAATCGGTTCCGTACTGTTCCCTTCCATTCCATTCCATTTCGTTCCATTCTGTTCCATTCATTTCCATTACACTCCATTCCATTCCATTCCACTCCTCTCCACTTCACTCCCTGCCACTGCAATCCATTCCATTCTCTTCAGTTCCTTACATTGCGCACTATTCTATTCTATTCCTTTCTTTCAAAAAGTTCTCAATCTAACACAATGGCTGGAATGCAATGGCACAATTTCAGCTCACATTTTATTTCACTCTTCCATTCCATTGCATTCCATTCCGTTCCATTCCATTCCATTCCATTCCATTGCATTCCATTCCATTGCATTCCATTCCATTTCATTAGATTCCATTCCATTCCATTGCATTCCATTCCATTCCATTGCACTCCATTCCATTCCATTCCATTCCATACCTTTTCATTGCACTCCGTTCCATTTCGTTCCATTCCATTCCATTCTGTGCCTATCTTTTCCGTTCCATTCGGTCCATTCAATTCCTTTCTTATCCATTCAATTCCATTCCACACTCTTCTATTCTATTACTTTCAATCAAGGAGTTCTCAATCTGTCAGCCTGGTTGGATTGCAATGGCACAATGTCAGCTCACATTTTATTTCACCGTTCCATTCCATTCCATTCCATTCCATTCCTTTGCATTCCATTCCATTCTATTCAATTCCATTCCATTCTATTCCATTCCATTCCATTCAACTGCATTCCATTCCATTCCATTCCCTTCCATTACACTCCGTTCCATTCCATTCCATTCCATTGAATTCCATTCCGTTCCATTCCATTCCATTGCACTCCATTCCATTCCATTCCATTGCATTCCATTCCATTTTACTCCATTCCATTCCATTCCATTCCTATCTTTTCCGTTCCATTCGGGTCCGTTCCAGTCCATTCCATTCCATTCCATTCCATTCCATTCCATTCCATTCCATTGCTCTCCATTCCTCTCCATTCCATTCAATTCCATTCCATTCCATTCCATTCCATTCCATTCCATTCCTTTCCATTGCTCTCCATTCCATTCCATTCCATTCCATTCCATTCCATTCCATTCTGTTCCATTGCTCTCCATTCCATTCCATTCCACCATTCCATTCCATTCCATTCCATTCCGTTCCATTCCATTCCATTCCTTTCGGTTCCATTCCATTCCTTTCTGATCCATTCCATTCCATTCAATTTCTTTCCATTGCCTTCTATTACATTCCGTTCTGTTCCGTTCTATTGCATTCCATTCCATTCCATTCCATTCCTTTCTGTTCTATTCCATTCCATTCTATTCCATTCCATTCCTTTCCATTCTTTTCCATTCCACACTATTCTATTATATTCCTTTCCTTCAACAGGTTCTCAATGTGTCACCCTGGATGGATTGCAGTGGCACAGTATCAGCTGACATTTTATTTCACTGATCCATTCCATTGCATTCCATTCCATTGCATTTCATTCGGTTGCATTCCATTCCATTGCATTCCATTGCATTCCATAGCATTCCATTGCACTCCACTGCACTCCACTCCACTTCAGTCCATATCGTTACTTTTGTTCCATTCCATTCCGTTACACTCCATTCTATTCCATTAAATTCCATTACATTCCATTCCACTCGACTCCATTGCAATCCATTCCACTCCACTCCACTCCATTCTATTTCATTGCATTCTTTCGACACTATTCTATTCTATTCCTTCCATTCAACAATTTTTCAATCTGTCACCCTGACTGGATTGCGGAGGCACAATGTCAGCTCACATTTTATTTCACCGTTACATTCGATTCCTTTCCTCTCTATTCTATTACAATCCAATCCATTCCATTCCATTCCATTCCATTCCATTGCAATCCATTCCATTCCATACCATAGCATTCCACACTATTGTATTCTATTCCTTCCTTTCAACAAGTTCTCAATCTGTCACCCTGGCTAGTTTGCAGAGGCTCAACATCAGCTCACATTTGATTTCACTGTTCCATTCATATCCATACCATTCCATTCCACTCCATTTCATTGCATTGCATTCCATTCCATTCCAATTCCTTCCATTCCATTCCATTCTGTTCCGTTTCGTTCCATTGCACTCCATTCCATTCCATTCCTTTCCATTCCATTCCATTCCGTTCCATTCCATTCCATTCCGTTTCGCTCCATTCATTTTCATTACATTCCATTGCACTCCATTCCATGCCATTCCATTCAATTCCATTCAATTCCTTTCCATTTCATTCCACTCCATTCCACACTATTCTATTCTATTACTTTCTTTCAACAACTTCTCAACTGTCACCCTGGCTGGAATGCAGTGTCACAATGTCTTCTCACATTTTATTTCACCGTTCCATTCCACTGCATTCCATTCCATTCCATTCCATTCCATTCCATTCCATTCCATTCCATTCCGTTCCGTTCCATTCCATTCAATTCCACTGCATTCCATTCCATTAAACTCCATTGCATTCCATTCCATTCCATTCCATTCCATTCCATTCCATTCCATTCCATTCCATTCCATTCCATTCCATTACACTCCTTTCCAATGCATGCCATTCCACAGCATTTTATTCTATTCCTTTCCTTCAACAAGTTCTCAATCTGTCACCCAGACTGGATTGCAGGGGCACAGTGGCGGCTCACATTTTATTTCACCAGTCCATTCCAATCCATTCCATTCCCTTTCCTTCCATTGCATTCCTTTCCGTTCCAATCTGTTCAGTTCCATTCCGTTCCATTCTATTCCATTCCATTCCATTCCATTCCATTCCACACTCTTCTCTTCTATTCCTTTCTTTCAACAAGTTCTCAATATGTCACCCTGGCTGGATTGCCGTGGTACAATGTCAGCTCACATTATATTTCACGTTTCCATTCCATTCCATTCCATTCCATACATCAATATTCTATTCTATTCCTTGCTTCCAACAATTTCTCAATCTGACACCCTGGTTTTATTGCTGTGGCACAATGTCAGCTCACTTTTTATTTCTCCGTTCAATTCCATTCTGTTCCATTCCATTCCATTGCATTCCCTTCCATTCAATTCCATTTCGTTCCATTCTGATCCATTCCGTTCCCTTGCAGTCCTTTCCATTCCATTCCATTAAATTCCATTCCATTCCATTCCAATTCATTCCATTCCATTCCAATCCATTCCGTTCTGTTCCCTTCCATTCCATTCCATTTCATTCCTTTCAGTTCCATTACACTCTATTCCATTGAATTCCACTCCTCTCCACTTCACTCCACACCACTGCAATCCATTGCATTCCCTTCAGTTCCTTCCATTCCACACTATTCTGTTCTATTCCTTTCTTTCAAAACGTTCTCAATCAGTCACAATGGATGGATTTCAGTGGCACAATGTCAGCTCACATTTTATTTCACTGTTCCATTCCATTGCATTTCATTTCATTCCATTCCATTCCATTCCATTGTACTCCGTTCCGTTCCGTTCCGTTCCGTTCCGTTCCGTTCCATTCCATTCCATTTCATTCCATCGCACTCCATTCCATTCCATTCAATTCCATTCCATTGTACTCCATTGCATTCCATTCCATTCAATTCCATTCCGTTTCATTGCACTCCATTCCATTTCGTTCCATTCCATTCCATTATGTTCCCATCTTTTCCGTTCCATTCAGGTCCGTTCCATTCCTTTCCATTCCATTCAATTCCAATCCACACTCCTCTATTCTATCCCTTTCAATCAAGAAGTTCTCAATCTGTCACCATCGTTGGATTGCAATGGCACAATGTCAGCTCACATTTTATTTCACCGTTCCATTCCATTCCATTCCATTCCATTCCATTCCATTCCATTCCATTCCATTCCATTCTATTCCATTCCATTCCATTCCACTGCATTCCGTTCCGTTCCTTTTCATTCTCTTCCATTACACTCCGTTCCATTCCATTCCATTCCATTGAATTCCATTCCGTTTCATTGCACTCCGTTCCATTTCGTTCCATTCAATTCCATTCTGTTCCCATCTTTTCCGTTCCATTCGGGTCCATTCCATTCCTTTCCATTCCATTCAATTCCAATCCACACTCCTATATTCTATTCCTTTAAATCAAGTAGTTCTCAATCTATCACCCTCGTTGGATTGCAATGGCACAATGTCAGCTCACATTTTATTTCACCGTTTCATTCCATTCCATTCCATTCCATTCCATTCCATTCCATTCCATTCCATTCCATTCCGTTCCATTGCACTCCATTCCATTCCATTTTATTCCATTCCATTCCATTCTGTTCCTATCTTTTCCGTTCCATTCTTGTCCATTCCAGTCCATTCCATTCCACTCCATTCCATTCCATTCCATTCAATTCGGTTCAATTGCTCTCCATTCCATTCCATTTCATTCGATTCCATTCCATTCCGTTCCATTGCTCTCCATTCCATTCCACTCAATTCCACCATTCCATTCCATTCCATGCCATTCCGTTCCATTCCTTTCCATTCTATTCCATTCCATTGCGTTCCATTCCGTTCCTTTCTTATCCATTCCATTCCACTCAATTTCTTTCCATTCCGTTCTATTACATTCCGTTCTCTTCCGTTCCATTGCATTCCATTCCATTCCATCCCATTCCTTTCTGTTCTATTCCATTCAATTCTATTCCATTCCATGCCATTCCATTACTTTCCATTCTATTCCATTCCACACTATTCCATTATATTCTTTTCCTTCAACAGGTTCTCAATCTGTCACCCTGGATGCATTGCAGTGGCACAGTATCAGCTCACATTTTATTTCACCGTTCCATTGCATTGCATTCCATTCCATTTCATTGCATTCGGTGGCATTCCATTCCATTGCATTCCATTGCATTCCATACCATTCCATTGCACTCCACTGCACTCCACTCCACTTCAGTCCATATCGTTACATTTTGTTCCATTCCATTCCGTTACACTCCATTCTATTCCATTAAATTCCATTCCATTCCATTCCACTCGACTCCGTTGCAATCCATTCCACTCCACTCCACTCCCTTCTATTTCATTGCATTCCTTTCGACACTATTCTATTCTACTCCTTCCATTCAACAATTTTACAATCTGTCACCCTGACTCGATTGCAGAGGCACAATGTGAGGTCACATTTTATTTCACCGTTACATTCGATTCCTTTCCTCTCTATTCTGTTCCAATCCATTCCATTCCATTCCATTCCACTCCATTCCATTGCATTCCATTCCATTCCATTCCATTCCAATTCCTTCCATTCCATTCCATTCCATTCTGTTCCGTTCCGTTCCATTGCACTCCAATCCATTCCATTCTTTTCCATTCCGTTCCATTCCGTTCCATTCCATTAAATTCCGTTTCGCTCCATTCCATTTCATTACGATCCACTGCATTCCATTCCATTCCATTGCATTCAATTCCATTCCATTCCTTTCCATTTCATTCCATTCCATTCCATTCCATTCCATTCCATTCCACACTATTCTATTCTATTCCTTTCTTTCCACAACTTCTCAACTGTCACCCTGGCTGGAATGCAGTGTCACAATGTCTTCTCACATTTTATTTCACCATTCCATTCCATTCCATTCCATTCCATTCCATTCCATTCCATTCCATTCCATTCCATTCCTTTCCATTGCATGCCATTCCACAGCATTTTATTCTATTCCTTTCTTTCAACAATTTCTCAATCTGTCACCCAGACTGGATTGCAGGGGCACAATGGCGGCTCACATTTTATTTCACCAGTCCATTCCATTCCATTCCAATCCATTCCATTCCCTTCCGTTCCATTGAATTCCATTCCGTTCCCATCCGTTCAGTTCCATTCCGTTCCATTCTATTCCATTCCATTCCATTCCATTCCATTCCATTCCATTCCATTCAACACTCTTCTCTTCTATTCCTTTCTTTCAACAAGTTCTCAATAGGTCACCCTGGCTGGATTGCAGTGGTATAATGTCAGCTCACATTTTATTTCACGTTTCCATTCCATTCCATTCCATTCCATTCCATTCCATTCCACACTATTCTATTCTATTCCTTTCTTTCCACAACTTCTCAACTGTCACCCTGGCTGGAATGCAGTGTCACAATGTCTTCTCACATTTTATTTCACCGTTCCATTCCACTGCATTCCATTCCATTCCATTCCATTCAATTCCATTCCATTCCATTCCATTCCATTCCATTGCACTGCATTCCATTCCATTCCACTCCATTCCATTCCATTCCATTCCATTCCATTCCATTCCATTCCATTCCATTCCATTCCAATGCATGCCATTCCACAGCATTTTATTCTATTCCTTTCTTTCAACAAGTTCTCAATCTGTCACCCAGACTGGATTGCAGGGGCACAATGGCGGCTCACATTTTATTTTACCAGTCCATTCCAATCCATTCCATTCCCTTTCCTTCCATTGCATTCCTTTCCGTTCCAATCTGTTCAGTTCCATTCCGTTCCATTCTATTCCATTCCATTCCATTCCATTCCATTCCATTCCATTCCACACTCTTCTCTTCTATTCCTTTCTTTCAACAAGTTCTCAATATGTCACCCTGGCTGGATTCCCGTGGTACAATGTCAGCTCACATTATATTTCACGTTTCCATTCCATTCCATTCCATTCCATACATCAATATTCTATTCTATTCCTTGCTTCCAACAATTTCTCAATCTGACACCCTGGTTGGATTGCTGTGGCACAATGTCAGCTCACTTTTTATTTCTCCGTTCAATTCCATTCTGTTCCATTCCATTCCATTGCATTCCCTTTTATTCAATTCCATTTCATTCCATTCTGATCCATTCCGTTCCCTTGCAGTCCTTTCCCTTCCATTCCATTAAATTCCATTCCATTCCATTCCAATTCATTCCATTCCACTACAATCCATTCCGTTCTGTTCCCTTCCATTCCATTCCATTCCATTCCTTTCAGTTCCATTACACTCTATTCCATTGAATTCCACTCCTCTCCACTTCACTCCGCACCACTGCAATCCATTGCATTCCCTTCAGTTCCTTCCATTCCACACTATTCTGGTCTATTCCTTTCTTTCAAAACGTTCTCAATCTGTCACAATGGATGGATTGCAGTGGCACAATGTCAGCTCCCATTTTATATCACTGTTCCATTCCATTGCATTTCATTTCATTTCATTCCATTCCATTCCATTCCATTCCATTGTACTCCATTCCATTCCGTTCCGTTCCGTTCCGTTCCATTCCATTCCATTTCATTCCATTGCACTCCATTCCATTCCATTCAATTCCATTCCATTGTACTCCATTCCATTCCATTCCATTCCGTTTCATTGCACTCCGTTCCATTTCGTTCCTTTCCATTCCATTATGTTCCCATCTTTTCCGTTCCATTCGGGTCCATTCCATTCCTTTCCATTCCATTCAATTCCAATCCACACTCCTCTATTCTATCCCTTTCAATCAAGAAGTTCTCAATCTGTCACCATCGTTGGATTGCAATGGCACAATGTCAGCTCACATTTTATTTCACCGTTCCATTCCATTCCATCCCATTCCATTCCATTCCATTCCATTCTACTCCATTCCATTCCATTCCACTGCATTCCGTTCCATTCCATTCTCTTCCATTACACTCCGTTCCATTCCATTCCATTCCATTGAATTCCATTCCGTTCCATTCCATTCCATTGCATTCCATTCCATTCCATTCCATTCCATTCCATTCCGTTCCGTTGCCTTCCATTCCATTCCAATCCATTCCGTTCCGTTCCATTCCATTCCATTCCATTCCATTCCATTCTGTTCCTATCTTTTCCGTTCCATTCTGGTGCATTCCAGTCCATTCCATTCCATTCCATTCCATTCCATTCCATTCCATTCCATTCGGTTCCATTGCTCTCCATTGCATTCCATTCCATTCCATACGATTCTATTCCATTCCGTTCCATTGCTCTCCATTCCATTCCATTCAATTCCACCATTCCATTCCATTCCATTCCATTCCGTTCTATTACATTCCATTCTCTTCCGTTCCATTGCATTCCATTCCATTCCATCCCATTCCTTTCTGTTCTATTCCATTCCATTCTATTCCATTCCATGCCATTCCATTACTTTCCATTCTATTCCATTCCACACTATTCCATTATATTCCTTTCCTTCAACAGGTTCTCAGTCTGTCACCCTGGATGGATTGCAGTGGCACAGTATCAGCTCATATTTTATTTCACCGTTCCATTCCATTGCACTCCATTCCATTGCATTTCATTCGGTTGCATTCCATTCCATTGCATTGCATTGCATTCCATACCATTCCATTGCACTCCACTGCTCACCACTCCACTTCAGTCCATATCGTTACTTTTTGTTCCATTCCGTTCAGTTACACTCCATTCTATTCCATTAAATTCCATTCCATTCCATTCCACTCGACTCCATTGCAATCCATTCCACTCCACTCCACTCCAATCTATTTCATTGCATTCCTTTCGACACTATTCTATTCTATTCCTTCCATTCAACAATTTTTCAATCTGTCATCCTGACTGGATTGCAGAGGCACAATGTCAGCTGACATTTTATTTCACCGTTACATTCGATTCCTTTCCTCTCTATTCTATTCAAATCCATTCTATTCCATTCCATTCCATTCCATACCATAGCATTCCACACTATTGTGTTCTATTCCTTCCTTTCAACAAGTTCTCAATCTGTCACCCTGGCTAGATTGCAGAGGCTCAACATCAGCTCACATTTTATTTCACTGTTCCATTCCGTTCCATTCAAATCCATTCCATTCCATTCCACTCCATTCCATTGCATTGCATTCCATTCCATTCCATTCCAATTCCTTCCATTCCATTCCATTCTGTTCTGTTCCATTCCATTGCCCTCCATGCCATTCCATTCCTTTCCATTCCGTTCCATTCTGTTCCGTTCCATTTCGCTCCATTCCTTTTCATTACGTTCCATTACACTCCATTCCATGCCATTCCTTTCAATTCCATTCAATTCCTTCCATTTCATTCCATTCCATTCCATTCCATTCCATTCCACACTATTCTATTATATTCCTTTCTTTCAACAACTTCTCAACTGTCACCCTGGCTGGAATGCAGTGTCACAATGTCTTCTCACATTTTATTTCACCATTCCATTCCATTCCATTGCATTCCATTCCATTCAATTCCACTGCATTCCATTCCATTTTCTTCCATTCCATTCCATTCCATTCCTTTCCATTCCATTCCATTCCATTCCTTTGCATGCCATTCCACAGCATTTTATTTTATTCCTTTCTTTCAGCAAGTTGTCAATCTGTCACCGAGACTGGATAGCAGGGGCACAATGGTGGCTCACATATTATTTCACCAGTCCATTCCATTCCATTCCATTCCACACTCTTCTCTTCTATTCCTTTCTTTCAACAAGTTCTCAATATGTCACCCTGGCTGGATTGCCGTGGTACAATGTCAGCTCACATTATATTTCACGTTTCCATTCCATTCCATTCCATTCCATACATCAATATTCTATTCTATTCCTTGCTTCCAACAATTTCTCAATCTGACACCCTGGTTGGATTGCTGTGGCACAATGTCAGCTCACTTTTTATTTCTCCGTTCAATTCCATTCTGTTCCATTCCATTCCATTGCATTCCCTTCCATTCAATTCCATTTCGTTCCATTCTGATCCATTCCGTTCCCTTGCAGTCCTTTCCATTCCATTCCATTCCATTAAATTCCATTCCATTCCATTCCAATTCATTCCATTCCATTCCAATCCATTCCGTTCTGTTCCCTTCCATTCCATTCCATTTCATTCCTTTCAGTACCATTACACTCTATTCCATTGATTTCCACTCCTCTCCACTTCACTCCACACCACTGCAATCCATTGCATTCCATTCAGTTCCTTCCATTCCACACTATTCTGTTCTATTCCTTTCTTTCAAAACGTTCTCAATCTGTCACAATGGATGGATTGCAGTGGCGCAATGTCAGCTCACATTTTATTTCATTGTTCCATTCCATTGCATTTCATTTCATTCCATTCCATTCCATTCCATTCCATTGTACTCCGTTCCTCTCCGTTCCGTTCCGTTCCGTTCCATTCCATTCCATTTCATTCCATCGCACTCCATTCCATTCCATTGAATTCCATTCCATGGTACTCCATTGCATTCCATTCCATTCCATTCCATTCCGTTTCATCGCACTCCGTTCCATTTCGTTCCATTCCATTCCATTATGTTCCCATCTTTTCCGTTCCATTCGGGTCCATTCCATTCCTTTCCATTCCATTCAATTCCAATCCACACTCCTCTATTCTATCCATTTCAATCAAGAAGTTCTCAATCTGTCACCATCGTTGGATTGCAATGGCACAATGTCAGCTCACATTTTATTTCACCGTTCCATTCCATTCCATTCCATTCCATTCCATTCCATTCCATTCCATTCCATTCTATTCCATTCCATTCCATTCCACTGCATTCCGTTCCGTTCCATTCCATTCTCTTCCATTACACTCCGTTCCATTCCATTCCATTCCATTGAATTCCATTCCGTTTCATTGCACTCTGTTCCATTTCGTTCCATTCAATTCCATTCTGTTCCCATCTTTTCCGTTCCATTCGGGTCCATTCCATTCCTTTCCATTGCATTCAATTCCAATCCACACTCCTCTATTCTATTCCTTTCAATCAAGTAGTTCTCAATCTATCACCCTCGTTGGATTGCAATGGCACAATGTCAGCTCACATTTTATTTCACTGTTTCATTCCATTCCATTCCATTCCATTCCATTCCATTCCATTCCATTCTATTCTATTCCATTCCATTCCACTGCATTCCGTTCCGTTCCATTCTCTTCCATTACACTCCGTTCCATTCCATTCCATTCCATTCTATTCCATTCCATTCCATTCCATTCCGTTTCATTCCGTTCCTTTCTGATCCATTCCATTCCATTCAATTTCTTTCCATTCCGTTCTATTACATTCCGTTCTCTTCCGTTCCATTGCATTCCATTCCATTCCATCCCATTCCTTTCTGTTCTATTCCATTCCATTCTATTCCATTCCATGCCATTCCATTACTTTCCATTCTATTCCATTCCACACTATTCCATTATATTCCTTTCCTTCAACAGGTTCTCAATCTGTCACCCTGGATGGATTGCAGTGGCACAGTATCAGCTCACATTTTATTTCACCGTTCCATTGCATTGCATTCCATTCCATTTCATTGCATTCGGTTGCATTCCATTCCATTGCATTCCATTGCATTCCATTGCACTCCACTGCACTCCACTCCACTTCAGTCCATATCGTTACATTTTGTACCATTCCATTCCGTTACACTCCATTCTATTCCATTAAATTCCATTCCATTCCATTCCACTCGACTCCGTTGCAATCCATTCCACTCCACTCCACTCCCTTCTATTTCATTGCATTCCTTTCGACACTATTCTATTCTATTCCTTCCATTCAACAATTTTTCAATCTGTCACCCTGACTGGATTGCAGAGGCACAATGTCAGCTCACATTTTATTTCACCGTTACATTCGATTCCTTTCCTCTCTATTCTGTTAAAAATCATTCCATTCCATTCCATTCCATTCCACTCCATTCCATTGCATTGCATTCCATTCCATTCCATTCCAATTCCTTCCATTCCATTCCATTCTGTTCCATTCCGTTCCATTGCACTCCATTCCATTCCATTCCTTTCCATTCCGTTCCATTCCGTTCCATTCCATTCGATTCCATTTCTCTCCATTCCTTTTCATTACGTTCCACTGCACTCCATTCCATGCCATTGCATTCAATTCCATTCAGTTCCTTTCCATTTCATTCCATTCCATTCCATTCCACTCCATTCCATTCCATTCCACACTATTCTATTCTATTCCTTTCTTTCCACAACTTCTCAACTGTCACCCTGGCTGGAATGCAGTGTCACAATGTCTTCTCACATTTTATTTCACCATTCCATTCCATTCCATTCCATTCCATTCCATTCCATTCCATTCCATTCCATTCCATTCCTTTCCATTGCATGCCATTCCACAGCATTTTATTCTATTCCTTTCTTTCAACAAGTTCTCAATCTGTCACCCAGACTGGATTGCAGGGGCACAATGGCGGCTCACATTTTATTTCACCAGTCCATTCCATTCCATTCCAATCCATTCCATTCCCTTCCGTTCCATTGAATTCCATTCCGTTCCCATCCGTTCAGTTCCATTCCGTTCCATTCTATTCCATTCCATTCCATTCCATTCCATTCCATTCCATTCCATTCCATTCCATTCCATTCCACACTCTTCCCTTCTATTCCTTTATTTCAACAAGTTCTCAATAGGTCACCCTGGCTGGATTGCAGTGGTATAATGTCAGCTCACATTTTATTTCACGTTTCCATTCCATTCCATTCCATTCCATTCCATTCCATTCCATTCCATTCCATACATCAATATTCTATTCTATTCCTTCCTCCCAACAATTTCTCAATCTGACACCCTGGTTGGATTTCTGTGGCACAATGTCAGCTCACTATTTATTTCACCGTTCGATTCCATTCTATTCCATTCCATTCCATTGCATTCCCTTCCATTCAATTCCATTTCGTTCCATTCCGATCCATTCCGTTCCATTACAGTCCATTCCATTCCATTACATGAAATTCCATTCCATTCCATTCCAATTCATTCCATTCCATTCCAATCCTTTCCGTTCTGTTCCCTTCCATTCCATTCCATTTCGTTCCATTCATTTCCATTACACTCCATTCCATTCCATTCCAATCCGTTCCGTTCTGTTCCCTTCCATTCCATTCCATTTCGTTCCATTCTGTTCCATTCATTTCCATTACACTCCACTCCATTCCATTCCACTCCTCTCCACTTCACTCCATGCCACTGCAATCCATTCCATTCCCTTCAGTTCCTTCCATTCCACACTATTCTAATCTATTCCTTTCCTTCAAACAGTTCTCAATCTGTCACCCTGGTTGGATTGCAGTGGCACAGTATCAGCTCATATTTTATTTCACGGTTCCATTCCATTGCTTTCCATTCCATTGCATTTCATTCGGTTGCATTCCATTCCATTGCATTCCATTGCATTCCATACCATTCCATTGCACTCCACTGCACTCCACTCCACTTCAGTCCATATCGTTACTTTTTGTTCCATTCCATTCCGTTACACTCCTTTCTATTCCATTAAATTCCATTCCATTCCATTCCACTCGACTCCATTGCAATCCATTCCACTCCACTCCAGTCCATCCTATTTCATTGCATTCCTTTCCACACTATTCTATTCTATTCCTTCCATTCAACAATTTTTTAATCTGTCACCCTGACTGGATTGCAGAGGCACAATGTCAGCTCACATTTTATTTCACCGTTACATTCGATTCCTTTCCTCTCTATTCTATTCCAATCCATTCCATTCCATTCGATTCCATTCCATTCCATTCCATTCCATTCCATTCCATTCCATTCCATAGCATTCCACACTATTGTATTCTATTCCTTCCTTTCAACAAGTTCTCAATCTGTCACCCTGGCTAGATTGCAGAGGCTCAACATCAGCTCACATTTTAATTCACTGTTCCATTCCGTTCCATTCATATCCATTCCATTCCATTCCACTCCATTCCATTGCATTCCATTCCATTCCATTCCAATTCCTTCCATTCCATTCCATTCTGTTCGGTTTCGATCCATTGCACTCCATTCCATTCCAATTCCTTCCATTCCATTCCATTCTGTTCGGTTTCGATCCATTGCACTCCATTCCATTCCATTCCTTTCCATTCCATTCCATTCCGTTCCATTCCATTCCATTCCATTTCGCTCCATTCGTTTTCATTACATTCCATTGCACTCCATTCCATGCCATTCCATTCAATTCCATTCAATTCCTTTCCATTTCATTCCATTCCATTCCACACTATTCTATTCTATTCCTTTCTTTCAACAACTTCTCAACTGTCACCCTGGCTGGAATGCAGTGTCACAATGTCTTCTCACATTTTATTTCACCGTTCCATTCCACTGCATTCCATTCCATTCCATTCCATTCAATTCCGTTCCATTCCATTCCATTCCATTCCATTGCACTGCATTCCATTCCATTCCACTCCATTCCATTCCATTCCATTCCATTCCATTCCATTCCATTCCACTCCATTCCATTCCATTCCATTCCATTCCATTCCATTCCATTCCATTCCATTCCATTCCAATGCATGCCATTCCACAGCATTTTATTCTATTCCTTTCTTTCAACAAGTTCTCAATCTGTCACCCAGACTGGATTGCAGGGGCACAATGGCGGCTCACATTTTATTTTACCAGTCCATTCCAATCCATTCCATTCCCTTTCCTTCCATTGCATTCCTTTCCGTTCCAATCTGTTCAGTTCCATTCCGTTCCATTCTATTCCATTCCATTCCATTCCATTCCATTCCATTCCATTCCATTCCATTCCATTCCACACTCTTCTCTTCTATTCCTTTCTTTCAACAAGTTCTCAATATGTCACCCTGGCTGGATTCCCGTGGTACAATGTCAGCTCACATTATATTTCACGTTTCCATTCCATTCCATTCCATTCCATACATCAATATTCTATTCTATTCCTTGCTTCCAACAATTTCTCAATCTGACACCCTGGTTGGATTGCTGTGGCACAATGTCAGCTCACTTTTTATTTCTCCGTTCAATTCCATTCTGTTCCATTCCATTCCATTGCATTCCCTTTTATTCAATTCCATTTCATTCCATTCTGATCCATTCCGTTCCCTTGCAGTCCTTTCCATTCCATTCCATTCCATTAAATTCCATTCCATTCCATTCCAATTCATTCCATTCCACTACAATCCATTCCGTTCTGTTCCCTTCCATTCCATTCCATTCCATTCCTTTCAGTTCCATTACACTCTATTCCATTGAATTCCACTCCTCTCCACTTCACTCCGCACCACTGCAATCCATTGCATTCCCTTCAGTTCCTTCCATTCCACACTATTCTGGTCTATTCCTTTCTTTCAAAACGTTCTCAATCTGTCACAATGGATGGATTGCAGTGGCACAATGTCAGCTCCCATTTTATATCACTGTTCCATTCCATTGCATTTCATTTCATTTCATTCCATTCCATTCCATTCCATTCCATTGTACTCCATTCCATTCCGTTCCGTTCCGTTCCGTTCCATTCCATTCCATTTCATTCCATTGCACTCCATTCCATTCCATTCAATTCCATTCCATTGTACTCCATTCCATTCCATTCCATTCCGTTTCATTGCACTCCGTTCCATTTCGTTCCTTTCCATTCCATTATGTTCCCATCTTTTCCGTTCCATTCGGGTCCATTCCATTCCTTTCCATTCCATTCAATTCCAATCCACACTCCTCTATTCTATCCCTTTCAATCAAGAAGTTCTCAATCTGTCACCATCGTTGGATTGCAATGGCACAATGTCAGCTCACATTTTATTTCACCGTTCCATTCCATTCCATCCCATTCCATTCCATTCCATTCCATTCTACTCCATTCCATTCCATTCCACTGCATTCCGTTCCATTCCATTCTCTTCCATTACACTCCGTTCCATTCCATTCCATTCCATTGAATTCCATTCCGTTCCATTCCATTCCATTGCATTCCATTCCATTCCATTCCATTCCATTCCATTCCATTCCGTTCCGTTGCCTTCCATTCCATTCCAATCCATTCCGTTCCGTTCCATTCCATTCCATTCCATTCCATTCCATTCTGTTAATATCTTTTCCGTTCCATTCTGGTGCATTCCAGTCCATTCCATTCCATTCCATTCCATTCCATTCCATTCCATTCCATTCCATTCCATTTGGTTCCATTGCTCTCCATTGCATTCCATTCCATTCCATACGATTCCATTCCATTCCGTTCCATTGCTCTCCTTTCCATTCCATTCAATTCCACCATTCCATTCCATTCCATTCCATTCCATTCCGTTCTATTACATTCCATTCTCTTCCGTTCCATTGCATTCCATTCCATTCCATCCCATTCCTTTCTGTTCTATTCCATTCCATTCTATTCCATTCCATGCCATTCCATTACTTTCCATTCTATTCCATTCCACACTATTCCATTATATTCCTTTCCTTCAACAGGTTCTCAGTCTGTCACCCTGGATGGATTGCAGTGGCACAGTATCAGCTCATATTTTATTTCACCGTTCCATTCCATTGCACTCCATTCCATTGCATTTCATTCGGTTGCATTCCATTCCATTGCATTGCATTGCATTCCATACCATTCCATTGCACTCCACTGCTCACCACTCCACTTCAGTCCATATCGTTACTTTTTGTTCCATTCCGTTCAGTTACACTCCATTCTATTCCATTAAATTCCATTCCATTCCATTCCACTCGACTCCATTGCAATCCATTCCACTCCACTCCACTCCAATCTATTTCATTGCATTCCTTTCGACACTATTCTATTCTATTCCTTCCATTCAACAATTTTTCAATCTGTCATCCTGACTGGATTGCAGAGGCACAATGTCAGCTGACATTTTATTTCACCGTTACATTCGATTCCTTTCCTCTCTATTCTATTCAAATCCATTCTATTCCATTCCATTCCATTCCATACCATAGCATTCCACACTATTGTGTTCTATTCCTTCCTTTCAACAAGTTCTCAATCTGTCACCCTGGCTAGATTGCAGAGGCTCAACATCAGCTCACATTTTATTTCACTGTTCCATTCCGTTCCATTCAAATCCATTCCATTCCATTCCACTCCATTCCATTGCATTGCATTCCATTCCATTCCATTCCAATTCCTTCCATTCCATTCCATTCTGTTCTGTTCCATTCCATTGCCCTCCATGCCATTCCATTCCTTTCCATTCCGTTCCATTCTGTTCCGTTCCATTTCGCTCCATTCCTTTTCATTACGTTCCATTACACTCCATTCCATGCCATTCCTTTCAATTCCATTCAATTCCTTCCATTTCATTCCATTCCATTCCATTCCATTCCATTCCACACTATTCTATTATATTCCTTTCTTTCAACAACTTCTCAACTGTCACCCTGGCTGGAATGCAGTGTCACAATGTCTTCTCACATTTTATTTCACCATTCCATTCCATTCCATTGCATTCCATTCCATTCAATTCCACTGCATTCCATTCCATTTTCTTCCATTCAATTCCATTCCATTCCTTTCCATTCCATTCCATTCCATTCCTTTGCATGCCATTCCACAGCATTTTATTTTATTCCTTTCTTTCAGCAAGTTGTCAATCTGTCACCGAGACTGGATAGCAGGGGCACAATGGTGGCTCACATATTATTTCACCAGTCCATTCCATTCCATTCCAATCCATTCCATTCCCTTCCGTTCCTTTGCATTCCATTCCGTTCCCATCCGTTCAGTTCCATTCCATTCCATTCTATTCCATTCCATTCCATTCCATTCTATTCCATTCCGTTCCATTCCATTCCATTCCATTCCATTCCATTCCATTCCATTCCACACTCTTCCTTTCTATTCCTTTCTTTCAACAAGTTCTCAACATGTCACCCTGGCTGGATTGCAGTGGTACAATGTCAGCTCACATTTTATTTCACGTTTCTATTCCATTCCATTCCATTCCATTCCATTCCATTCCATACATCAATATTCTATTCTATTCCTTCCTTCCAACAATTTCTCAATCTGACACCCTTGTTGGAGTGCTGTGGCACAATGTAAGCTCACTTTTTATTTCACCGTTCGATTCCATTCTATTTCATTCCATTCCATTGCATTCCCTTCCATTCAATTGCATTTCGTTCCATTCCGATCCCTCCCATTCCATTACAGTCCATTCCATTCCATTCCATTCCATTCCATTCCATTCCATGAAATTCCATTCCATGAAATTCCATTCCATTCCATTCCAATTCATTCCATTCCATTCCAATCGGTTCCGTACTGTTCCCTTCCATTCCATTCCATTTCGTTCCATTCTGTTCCATTCATTTCCATTACACTCCATTCCATTCCATTCCACTCCTCTCCACTTCACTCCCTGCCACTGCAATCCATTCCATTCTCTTCAGTTCCTTACATTGCGCACTATTCTATTCTATTCCTTTCTTTCAAAAAGTTCTCAATCTAACACAATGGCTGGAATGCAATGGCACAATTTCAGCTCACATTTTATTTCACTCTTCCATTCCATTGCATTCCATTCCGTTCCATTCCATTCCATTCCATTCCATTGCATTCCATTCCATTGCATTCCATTCCATTTCATTAGATTCCATTCCATTCCATTGCATTCCATTCCATTCCATTGCACTCCATTCCATTCCATTCCATTCCATACCTTTTCATTGCACTCCGTTCCATTTCGTTCCATTCCATTCCATTCTGTGCCTATCTTTTCCGTTCCATTCGGTCCATTCAATTCCTTTCTTATCCATTCAATTCCATTCCACACTCTTCTATTCTATTACTTTCAATCAAGGAGTTCTCAATCTGTCAGCCTGGTTGGATTGCAATGGCACAATGTCAGCTCACATTTTATTTCACCGTTCCATTCCATTCCATTCCATTCCATTCCTTTGCATTCCATTCCATTCTATTCAATTCCATTCCATTCTATTCCATTCCATTCCATTCAACTGCATTCCATTCCATTCCATTCCCTTCCATTACACTCCGTTCCATTCCATTCCATTCCATTGAATTCCATTCCGTTCCATTCCATTCCATTGCACTCCATTCCATTCCATTCCATTGCATTCCATTCCATTTTACTCCATTCCATTCCATTCCATTCCTATCTTTTCCGTTCCATTCGGGTCCGTTCCAGTCCATTCCATTCCATTCCATTCCATTCCATTCCATTCCATTCCATTCCATTGCTCTCCATTCCTCTCCATTCCATTCAATTCCATTCCATTCCATTCCATTCCATTCCTTTCCATTGCTCTCCATTCCATTCCATTCCATTCCATTCCATTCCATTCCATTCCATTCCATTCTGTTCCATTGCTCTCCATTCCATTCCATTCCACCATTCCATTCCATTCCATTCCATTCCGTTCCATTCCATTCCATTCCTTTCGGTTCCATTCCATTCCTTTCTGATCCATTCCATTCCATTCAATTTCTTTCCATTGCCTTCTATTACATTCCGTTCTGTTCCGTTCTATTGCATTCCATTCCATTCCATTCCATTCCTTTCTGTTCTATTCCATTCCATTCTATTCCATTCCATTCCTTTCCATTCTTTTCCATTCCACACTATTCTATTATATTCCTTTCCTTCAACAGGTTCTCAATGTGTCACCCTGGATGGATTGCAGTGGCACAGTATCAGCTGACATTTTATTTCACTGATCCATTCCATTGCATTCCATTCCATTGCATTTCATTCGGTTGCATTCCATTCCATTGCATTCCATTGCATTCCATACCATTCCATTGCACTCCACTGCACTCCACTCCACTTCAGTCCATATCGTTACTTTTGTTCCATTCCATTCCGTTACACTCCATTCTATTCCATTAAATTCCATTACATTCCATTCCACTCGACTCCATTGCAATCCATTCCACTCCACTCCACTCCATTCTATTTCATTGCATTCTTTCGACACTATTCTATTCTATTCCTTCCATTCAACAATTTTTCAATCTGTCACCCTGACTGGATTGCGGAGGCACAATGTCAGCTCACATTTTATTTCACCGTTACATTCGATTCCTTTCCTCTCTATTCTATTACAATCCAATCCATTCCATTCCATTCCATTCCATTCCATTGCAATCCATTCCATTCCATACCATAGCATTCCACACTATTGTATTCTATTCCTTCCTTTCAACAAGTTCTCAATCTGTCACCCTGGCTAGTTTGCAGAGGCTCAACATCAGCTCACATTTGATTTCACTGTTCCATTCATATCCATACCATTCCATTCCACTCCATTTCATTGCATTGCATTCCATTCCATTCCAATTCCTTCCATTCCATTCCATTCTGTTCCGTTTCGTTCCATTGCACTCCATTCCATTCCATTCCTTTCCATTCCATTCCATTCCGTTCCATTCCATTCCATTCCGTTTCGCTCCATTCATTTTCATTACATTCCATTGCACTCCATTCCATGCCATTCCATTCAATTCCATTCAATTCCTTTCCATTTCATTCCACTCCATTCCACACTATTCTATTCTATTACTTTCTTTCAACAACTTCTCAACTGTCACCCTGGCTGGAATGCAGTGTCACAATGTCTTCTCACATTTTATTTCACCGTTCCATTCCACTGCATTCCATTCCATTCCATTCCATTCCATTCCATTCCATTCCATTCCATTCCGTTCCGTTCCATTCCATTCAATTCCACTGCATTCCATTCCATTAAACTCCATTGCATTCCATTCCATTCCATTCCATTCCATTCCATTCCATTCCATTCCATTCCATTCCATTCCATTACACTCCTTTCCAATGCATGCCATTCCACAGCATTTTATTCTATTCCTTTCCTTCAACAAGTTCTCAATCTGTCACCCAGACTGGATTGCAGGGGCACAGTGGCGGCTCACATTTTATTTCACCAGTCCATTCCAATCCATTCCATTCCCTTTCCTTCCATTGCATTCCTTTCCGTTCCAATCTGTTCAGTTCCATTCCGTTCCATTCTATTCCATTCCATTCCATTCCATTCCATTCCACACTCTTCTCTTCTATTCCTTTCTTTCAACAAGTTCTCAATATGTCACCCTGGCTGGATTGCCGTGGTACAATGTCAGCTCACATTATATTTCACGTTTCCATTCCATTCCATTCCATTCCATACATCAATATTCTATTCTATTCCTTGCTTCCAACAATTTCTCAATCTGACACCCTGGTTTTATTGCTGTGGCACAATGTCAGCTCACTTTTTATTTCTCCGTTCAATTCCATTCTGTTCCATTCCATTCCATTGCATTCCCTTCCATTCAATTCCATTTCGTTCCATTCTGATCCATTCCGTTCCCTTGCAGTCCTTTCCATTCCATTCCATTAAATTCCATTCCATTCCATTCCAATTCATTCCATTCCATTCCAATCCATCCCGTTCTGTTCCCTTCCATTCCATTCCATTTCATTCCTTTCAGTTCCATTACACTCTATTCCATTGAATTCCACTCCTCTCCACTTCACTCCACACCACTGCAATCCATTGCATTCCCTTCAGTTCCTTCCATTCCACACTATTCTGTTCTATTCCTTTCTTTCAAAACGTTCTCAATCAGTCACAATGGATGGATTGCAGTGGCACAATGTCAGCTCACATTTTATTTCACTGTTCCATTCCATTGCATTTCATTTCATTCCATTCCATTCCATTCCATTGTACTCCGTTCCGTTCCGTTCCGTTCCGTTCCGTTCCATTCCATTCCATTTCATTCCATCGCACTCCATTCCATTCCATTCATTTCCATTCCATTGTACTCCATTGCATTCCATTCCATTCCATTCCATTCCGTTTCATTGCACTCCATTCCATTTCGTTCCATTCCATTCCATTATGTTCCCATCTTTTCCGTTCCATTCAGTTCCGTTCCATTCCTTTCCATTCCATTCAATTCCAATCCACACTCCTCTATTCTATCCCTTTCAATCAAGAAGTTCTCAATCTGTCACCATCGTTGGATTGCAATGGCACAATGTCAGCTCACATTTTATTTCACCGTTCCATTCCATTCCATTCCATTCCATTCCATTCCATTCCATTCCATTCCATTCTATTCCATTCCATTCCATTCCACTGCATTCCGTTCCGTTCCTTTTCATTCTCTTCCATTACACTCCGTTCCATTCCATTCCATTCCATTGAATTGCATTCCGTTTCATTGCACTCCGTTCCATTTCGTTCCATTCAATTCCATTCTGTTCCCATCTTTTCCGTTCCATTCGGGTCCATTCCATTCCTTTCCATTCCATTCAATTCCAATCCACACTCCTATATTCTATTCCTTTAAATCAAGTAGTTCTCAATCTATCACCCTCGTTGGATTGCAATGGCACAATGTCAGCTCACATTTTATTTCACCGTTTCATTCCATTCCATTCCATTCCATTCCATTCCATTCCATTCCATTCCATTCCATTCCATTCCATTCCGTTCCATTGCACTCCATTCCATTCCATTTTATTCCATTCCATTCCATTCTGTTCCTATCTTTTCCGTTCCATTCTTGTCCATTCCAGTCCATTCCATTCCACTCCATTCCATTCCATTCCATTCAATTCGGTTCAATTGCTATCCATTCCATTCCATTTCATTCGATTCCATTCCATTCCGTTCCATTGCTCTCCATTCCATTCCACTCAATTCCACCATTCCATTCCATTCCATGCCATTCCGTTCCATTCCTTTCCATTCTATTCCATTCCATTGCGTTCCATTCCGTTCCTTTCTTATCCATTCCATTCCACTCAATTTCTTTCCATTCCGTTCTATTACATTCCGTTCTCTTCCGTTCCATTGCATTCCATTCCATTCCATCCCATTCCTTTCTGTTCTATTCCATTCAATTCTATTCCATTCCATGCCATTCCATTACTTTCCATTCTATTCCATTCCACACTATTCCATTATATTCTTTTCCTTCAACAGGTTCTCAATCTGTCACCCTGGATGCATTGCAGTGGCACAGTATCAGCTCACATTTTATTTCACCGTTCCATTGCATTGCATTCCATTCCATTTCATTGCATTCGGTGGCATTCCATTCCATTGCATTCCATTGCATTCCATACCATTCCATTGCACTCCACTGCACTCCACTCCACTTCAGTCCATATCGTTACATTTTGTTCCATTCCATTCCGTTACACTCCATTCTATTCCATTAAATTCCATTCCATTCCATTCCACTCGACTCCGTTGCAATCCATTCCACTCCACTCCACTCCCTTCTATTTCATTGCATTCCTTTCGACACTATTCTATTCTACTCCTTCCATTCAACAATTTTACAATCTGTCACCCTGACTCGATTGCAGAGGCACAATGTGAGGTCACATTTTATTTCACCGTTACATTCGATTCCTTTCCTCTCTATTCTGTTCCAATCCATTCCATTCCATTCCATTCCACTCCATTCCATTGCATTCCATTCCATTCCATTCCATTCCAATTCCTTCCATTCCATTCCATTCCATTCTGTTCCGTTCCGTTCCATTGCACTCCAATCCATTCCATTCCTTTCCATTCCGTTCCATTCCGTTCCATTCCATTAAATTCCGTTTCGCTCCATTCCATTTCATTACGATCCACTGCATTCCATTCCATTCCATTGCATTCAATTCCATTCCATTCCTTTCCATTTCATTCCATTCCATTCCATTCCATTCCATTCCATTCCACACTATTCTATTCTATTCCTTTCTTTCCACAACTTCTCAACTGTCACCCTGGCTGGAATGCAGTGTCACAATGTCTTCTCACATTTTATTTCACCATTCCATTCCATTCCATTCCATTCCATTCCATTCCATTCCATTCCATTCCATTCCTTTCCATTGCATGCCATTCCACAGCATTTTATTCTATTCCTTTCTTTCAACAATTTCTCAATCTGTCACCCAGACTGGATTGCAGGGGCACAATGGCGGCTCACATTTTATTTCACCAGTCCATTCCATTCCATTCCAATCCATTCCATTCCCTTCCGTTCCATTGAATTCCATTCCGTTCCCATCCGTTCAGTTCCATTCCGTTCCATTCTATTCCATTCCATTCCATTCCATTCCATTCCATTCCATTCCATTCCATTCCATTCAACACTCTTCTCTTCTATTCCTTTCTTTCAACAAGTTCTCAATAGGTCACCCTGGCTGGATTGCAGTGGTATAATGTCAGCTCACATTTTATTTCACGTTTCCATTCCATTCCATTCCATTCCATTCCATTCCATTCCATTCCATTCCACACTATTCTATTCTATTCCTTTCTTTCCACAACTTCTCAACTGTCACCCTGGCTGGAATGCAGTGTCACAATGTCTTCTCACATTTTATTTCACCGTTCCATTCCACTGCATTCCATTCCATTCCATTCCATTCAATTCCATTCCATTCCATTCCATTCCATTCCATTGCACTGCATTCCATTCCATTCCACTCCATTCCATTCCATTCCATTCCATTCCATTCCATTCCATTCCATTCCATTCCAATGCATGCCATTCCACAGCATTTTATTCTATTCCTTTCTTTCAACAAGTTCTCAATCTGTCACCCAGACTGGATTGCAGGGGCACAATGGCGGCTCACATTTTATTTTACCAGTCCATTCCAATCCATTCCATTCCCTTTCCTTCCATTGCATTCCTTTCCGTTCCAATCTGTTCAGTTCCATTCCGTTCCATTCTATTCCATTCCATTCCATTCCATTCCATTCCATTCCATTCCATTCCACACTCTTCTCTTCTATTCCTTTCTTTCAACAAGTTCTCAATATGTCACCCTGGCTGGATTCCCGTGGTACAATGTCAGCTCACATTATATTTCACGTTTCCATTCCATTCCATTCCATTCCATATATCAATATTCTATTCTATTCCTTGCTTCCAACAATTTCTCAATCTGACACCCTGGTTGGATTGCTGTGGCACAATGTCAGCTCACTTTTTATTTCTCCGTTCAATTCCATTCTGTTCCATTCCATTCCATTGCATTCCCTTTTATTCAATTCCATTTCATTCCATTCTGATCCATTCCGTTCCCTTGCAGTCCTTTCCATTCCATTCCATTCCATTAAATTCCATTCCATTCCATTCCAATTCATTCCATTCCACTACAATCCATTCCGTTCTGTTCCCTTCCATTCCATTCCATTCCATTCCTTTCAGTTCCATTACACTCTATTCCATTGAATTCCACTCCTCTCCACTTCACTCCGCACCACTGCAATCCATTGCATTCCCTTCAGTTCCTTCCATTCCACACTATTCTGGTCTATTCCTTTCTTTCAAAACGTTCTCAATCTGTCACAATGGATGGATTGCAGTGGCACAATGTCAGCTCCCATTTTATATCACTGTTCCATTCCATTGCATTTCATTTCATTTCATTCCATTCCATTCCATTCCATTCCATTGTACTCCATTCCATTCCGTTCCGTTCCGTTCCGTTCCATTCCATTCCATTTCATTCCATTGCACTCCATTCCATTCCATTCAATTCCATTCCATTGTACTCCATTCCATTCCATTCCATTCCGTTTCATTGCACTCCGTTCCATTTCGTTCCTTTCCATTCCATTATGTTCCCATCTTTTCCGTTCCATTCGGGTCCATTCCATTCCTTTCCATTCCATTCAATTCCAATCCACACTCCTCTATTCTATCCCTTTCAATCAAGAAGTTCTCAATCTGTCACCATCGTTGGATTGCAATGGCACAATGTCAGCTCACATTTTATTTCACCGTTCCATTCCATTCCATCCCATTCCATTCCATTCCATTCCATTCTACTCCATTCCATTCCATTCCACTGCATTCCGTTCCATTCCATTCTCTTCCATTACACTCCGTTCCATTCCATTCCATTCCATTGAATTCCATTCCGTTCCATTCCATTCCATTGCATTCCATTCCATTCCATTCCATTCCATTCCATTCCGTTCCGTTGCCTTCCATTCCATTCCAATCCATTCCGTTCCGTTCCATTCCATTCCATTCCATTCCATTCCATTCTGTTCCTATCTTTTCCGTTCCATTCTGGTGCATTCCAGTCCATTCCATTCCATTCCATTCCATTCCATTCCATTCCATTCGGTTCCATTGCTCTCCATTGCATTCCATTCCATTCCATACGATTCCATTCCATTCCGTTCCATTGCTCTCCATTCCATTCCATTCAATTCCACCATTCCATTCCATTCCATTCCATTCCGTTCTATTACATTCCATTCTCTTCCGTTCCATTGCATTCCATTCCATTCCATCCCATTCCTTTCTGTTCTATTCCATTCCATTCTATTCCATTCCATGCCATTCCATTACTTTCCATTCTATTCCATTCCACACTATTCCATTATATTCCTTTCCTTCAACAGGTTCTCAGTCTGTCACCCTGGATGGATTGCAGTGGCACAGTATCAGCTCATATTTTATTTCACCGTTCCATTCCATTGCACTCCATTCCATTGCATTTCATTCGGTTGCATTCCATTCCATTGCATTGCATTGCATTCCATACCATTCCATTGCACTCCACTGCTCACCACTCCACTTCAGTCCATATCGTTACTTTTTGTTCCATTCCGTTCAGTTACACTCCATTCTATTCCATTAAATTCCATTCCATTCCATTCCACTCGACTCCATTGCAATCCATTCCACTCCACTCCACTCCAATCTATTTCATTGCATTCCTTTCGACACTATTCTATTCTATTCCTTCCATTCAACAATTTTTCAATCTGTCATCCTGACTGGATTGCAGAGGCACAATGTCAGCTGACATTTTATTTCACCGTTACATTCGATTCCTTTCCTCTCTATTCTATTCAAATCCATTCTATTCCATTCCATTCCATTCCATACCATAGCATTCCACACTATTGTGTTCTATTCCTTCCTTTCAACAAGTTCTCAATCTGTCACCCTGGCTAGATTGCAGAGGCTCAACATCAGCTCACATTTTATTTCACTGTTCCATTCCGTTCCATTCAAATCCATTCCATTCCATTCCACTCCATTCCATTGCATTGCATTCCATTCCATTCCATTCCAATTCCTTCCATTCCATTCCATTCTGTTCTGTTCCATTCCATTGCCCTGCATGCCATTCCATTCCTTTCCATTCCGTTCCATTCTGTTCCGTTCCATTTCGCTCCATTCCTTTTCATTACGTTCCATTACACTCCATTCCATGCCATTCCTTTCAATTCCATTCAATTCCTTCCATTTCATTCCATTCCATTCCATTCCATTCCATTCCACACTATTCTATTATATTCCTTTCTTTCAACAACTTCTCAACTGTCACCCTGGCTGGAATGCAGTGTCACAATGTCTTCTCACATTTTATTTCACCATTCCATTCCATTCCATTGCATTCCATTCCATTCAATTCCACTGCATTCCATTCCATTTTCTTCCATTCCATTCCATTCCATTCCTTTCCATTCCATTCCATTCCATTCCTTTGCATGCCATTCCACAGCATTTTATTCTATTCCTTTCTTTCAGCAAGTTGTCAATCTGTCACCGAGACTGGATAGCAGGGGCACAATGGTGGCTCACATATTATTTCACCAGTCCATTCCATTCCATTCCAATCCATTCCATTCCCTTCCGTTCCTCTGCATTCCATTCCGTTCCCATCCGTTCAGTTCCATTCCATTCCATTCTATTCCATTCCATTCCATTCCATTCTATTCCATTCCGTTCCATTCCATTCCATTCCATTCCATTCCATTCCATTCCATTCCACACTCTTCCTTTCTATTCCTTTCTTTCAACAAGTTCTCAACATGTCACCCTGGCTGGATTGCAGTGGTACAATGTCAGCTCACATTTTATTTCACGTTTCTATTCCATTCCATTCCATTCCATTCCATTCCATTCCATACATCAATATTCTATTCTATTCCTTCCTTCCAACAATTTCTCAATCTGACACCCTTGTTGGAGTGCTGTGGCACAATGTAAGCTCACTTTTTATTTCACCGTTCGATTCCATTCTATTTCGTTCCATTCCATTGCATTCCCTTCCATTCAATTGCATTTCGTTCCATTCCGATCCCTCCCGTTCCATTACAGTCCATTCCATTCCATTCCATTCCATTCCATTCCATTCCATGAAATTCCATTCCATGAAATTCCATTCCATTCCATTCCAATTCATTCCATTCCATTCCAATCGGTTCCGTACTGTTCCCTTCCATTCCATTCCATTTCGTTCCATTCTGTTCCATTCATTTCCATTACACTCCATTCCATTCCATTCCACTCCTCTCCACTCTACTCCCTGCCACTGCAATCCATTCCATTCTCTTCAGTTCCTTACATTCTGCACTATTCTATTCTATTCCTTTCTTTCAAAAAGTTCTCAATCTAACACAATGGCTGGAATGCAATGGCACAATTTCAGCTCACATTTTATTTCACTCTTCCATTCCATTGCATTCCATTCCGTTCCATTCCATTCCATTCCATTCCATTGCAATCCATTCCATTGCATTCCATTCCATTTCATTAGATTCCATTCCATTCCATTGCATTCCATTCCATTCCATTGCACTCCATTCCATTCCATTCCATTCCATACCTTTTCATTGCACTCCGTTCCATTTCGTTCCATTCCATTCCATTCTGTGCCTATCTTTTCCGTTCCATTCGGTCCATTCAATTCCTTTCTTATCCATTCAATTCCATTCCACACTCTTCTATTCTATTACTTTCAATCAAGGAGTTCTCAATCTGTCAGCCTGGTTGGATTGCAATGGCACAATGTCAGCTCACATTTTATTTCACCGTTCCATTCCATTCCATTCCATTCCATTCCTTTGCATTCCATTCCATTCTATTCAATTCCATTCCATTCTATTCCATTCCATTCCATTCAACTGCATTCCATTCCATTCCATTCCCTTCCATTACACTCCGTTCCATTCCATTCCATTCCATTGAATTCCATTCCGTTCCATTCCATTCCATTGCACTCCATTCCATTCCATTCCATTGCATTCCATTCCATTTTACTCCATTCCATTCCATTCCATTCCTATCTTTTCCGTTCCATTCGGGTCCGTTCCAGTCCATTCCATTCCATTCCATTCCATTCCATTCCATTCCATTCCATTGCTCTCCATTCCTCTCCATTCCATTCAATTCCATTCCATTCCATTCCATTCCATTCCTTTCCATTGCTCTCCATTCCATTCCATTCCATTCCATTCCATTCCATTCCATTCCATTCCATTCCATTCCATTCGGTTCCATTGCTCTCCATTCCATTCCATTCCACCATTCCATTCCATTCCATTCCATTCCATTCCATTCCTTTCGGTTCCATTCCATTCCTTTCTGATCCATTCCATTCCATTCAATTTCTTTCCATTGCCTTCTATTACATTCCGTTCTGTTCCGTTCTATTGCATTCCATTCCATTCCATTCCATTCCTTTCTGTTCTATTCCATTCCATTCTATTCCATTCCATTCCTTTCCATTCTTTTCCATTCCACACTATTCTATTATATTCCTTTCCTTCAACAGGTTCTCAATGTGTCACCCTGGATGGATTGCAGTGGCACAGTATCAGCTGACATTTTATTTCACCGATCCATTCCATTGCATTCCATTCCATTGCATTTCATTCGGTTGCATTCCATTCCATTGCATTCCATTGCATTCCATACCATTCCATTGCACTCCACTGCACTCCACTCCACTTCAGTCCATATCGTTACTTTTGTTCCATTCCATTCCGTTACACTCCATTCTATTCCATTAAATTCCATTACATTCCATTCCACTCGACTCCATTGCAATCCATTCCACTCCACTCCACTCCATTCTATTTCATTGCATTCTTTCGACACTATTCTATTCTATTCCTTCCATTCAACAATTTTTCAATCTGTCACCCTGACTGGATTGCGGAGGCACAATGTCAGCTCACATTTTATTTCACCGTTACATTCGATTCCTTTCCTCTCTATTCTATTACAATCCAATCCATTCCAATCCATTCCATTCCATTCCATTGCAATCCATTCCATTCCATACCATAGCATTCCACACTATTGTATTCTATTCCTTCCTTTCAACAAGTTCTCAATCTGTCACCCTGGCTAGTTTGCAGAGGCTCAACATCAGCTCACATTTGATTTCACTGTTCCATTCATATCCATACCATTCCATTCCACTCCATTTCATTGCATTGCATTCCATTCCATTCCAATTCCTTCCATTCCATTCCATTCTGTTCCGTTTCGTTCCATTGCACTCCATTCCATTCCATTCCTTTCCATTCCATTCCATTCCGTTCCATTCCATTCCATTCCGTTTCGCTCCATTCATTTTCATTACATTCCATTGCACTCCATTCCATGCCATTCCATTCAATTCCATTCAATTCCTTTCCATTTCATTCCACTCCATTCCACACTATTCTATTCTATTACTTTCTTTCAACAACTTCTCAACTGTCACCCTGGCTGGAATGCAGTGTCACAATGTCTTCTCACATTTTATTTCACCGTTCCATTCCACTGCATTCCATTCCATTCCATTCCATTCCATTCCATTCCGTTCCGTTCCATTCCATTCAATTCCACTGCATTCCATTCCATTAAACTCCATTGCATTCCATTCCATTCCATTCCATTCCATTCCATTCCATTCCATTCCATTCCATTCCATTCCATTACACTCCTTTCCAATGCATGCCATTCCACAGCATTTTATTCTATTCCTTTCTTTCAACAATTTCTCAATCTGTCACCCAGACTGGATTGCAGGGGCACAGTGGCGGTTCACATTTTATTTCACCAGTCCATTCCAATCCATTCCATTCCCTTTCCTTCCATTGCATTCCTTTCCGTTCCAATCTGTTCAGTTCCATTCCGTTCCATTCTATTCCATTCCATTCCATTCCATTCCATTCCATTCCACACTCTTCTCTTCTATTCCTTTCTTTCAACAAGTTCTCAATATGTCACCCTGGCTGGATTGCCGTGGTACAATGTCAGCTCACATTATATTTCACGTTTCCATTCCATTCCATTCCATTCCATACATCAATATTCTATTCTATTCCTTGCTTCCAACAATTTCTCAATCTGACACCCTGGTTTTATTGCTGTGGCACAATGTCAGCTCACTTTTTATTTCTCCGTTCAATTCCATTCTGTTCCATTCCATTCCATTGCATTCCCTTCCATTCAATTCCATTTCGTTCCATTCTGATCCATTCCGTTCCCTTGCAGTCCTTTCCATTCCATTCCATTAAATTCCATTCCATTCCATTCCAATTCATTCCATTCCATTCCAATCCATTCCGTTCTGTTCCCTTCCATTCCATTCCATTTCATTCCTTTCAGTTCCATTACACTCTATTCCATTGAATTCCACTCCTCTCCACTTCACTCCACACCACTGCAATCCATTGCATTCCCTTCAGTTCCTTCCATTCCACACTATTCTGTTCTATTCCTTTCTTTCAAAACGTTCTCAATCAGTCACAATGGATGGATTGCAGTGGCACAATGTCAGCTCACATTTTATTTCACTGTTCCATTCCATTGCATTTCATTTCATTCCATTCCATTCCATTCCATTGTACTCCGTTCCGTTCCGTTCTGTTCCGTTCCGTTCCATTCCATTCCATTTCATTCCATCGCACTCCATTCCATTCCATTCAATTCCATTCCATTGTACTCCATTGCATTCCATTCCATTCCATTCCATTCCGTTTCATTGCACTCCATTCCATTTCGTTCCATTCCATTCCATTATGTTCCCATCTTTTCCGTTCCATTCAGGTCCGTTCCATTCCTTTCCATTCCATTCAATTCCAATCCACACTCCTCTATTCTATCCCTTTCAATCAAGAAGTTCTCAATCTGTCACCATCGTTGGATTGCAATGGCACAATGTCAGCTCACATTTTATTTCACCGTTCCATTCCATTCCATTCCATTCCATTCCATTCCATTCCATTCCATTCCATTCCATTCTATTCCATTCCATTCCATTCCACTGCATTCCGTTCCGTTCCTTTTCATTCTCTTCCATTACACTCCGTTCCATTCCATTCCATTCCATTGAATTCCATTCCGTTTCATTGCACTCCGTTCCATTTCGTTCCATTCAATTCCATTCTGTTCCCATCTTTTCCGTTCCATTCGGGTCCATTCCATTCCTTTCCATTCCATTCAATTCCAATCCACACTCCTATATTCTATTCCTTTAAATCAAGTAGTTCTCAATCTATCACCCTCGTTGGATTGCAATGGCACAATGTCAGCTCACATTTTATTTCACCGTTTCATTCCATTCCATTCCATTCCATTCCATTCCATTCCATTCCATTCCATTCCATTCCGTTCCATTGCACTCCATTCCATTCCATTTTATTCCATTCCATTCCATTCTGTTCCTATCTTTTCCGTTCCATTCTTGTCCATTCCAGTCCATTCCATTCCACTCCATTCCATTCCATTCCATTCAATTCGGTTCAATTGCTATCCATTCCATTCCATTTCATTCGATTCCATTCCATTCCGTTCCATTGCTCTCCATTCCATTCCACTCAATTCCACCATTCCATTCCATTCCATGCCATTCCGTTCCATTCCTTTCCATTCTATTCCATTCCATTGCGTTCCATTCCGTTCCTTTCTTATCCATTCCATTCCACTCAATTTCTTTCCATTCCGTTCTATTACATTCCGTTCTCTTCCGTTCCATTGCATTCCATTCCATTCCATCCCATTCCTTTCTGTTCTATTCCATTCAATTCTATTCCATTCCATGCCATTCCATTACTTTCCATTCTATTCCATTCCACACTATTCCATTATATTCTTTTCCTTCAACAGGTTCTCAATCTGTCACCCTGGATGCATTGCAGTGGCACAGTATCAGCTCACATTTTATTTCACCGTTCCATTGCATTGCATTCCATTCCATTTCATTGCATTCGGTGGCATTCCATTCCATTGCATTCCATTGCATTCCATACCATTCCATTGCACTCCACTGCACTCCACTCCACTTCAGTCCATATCGTTACATTTTGTTCCATTCCATTCCGTTACACTCCATTCTATTCCATTAAATTCCATTCCATTCCATTCCACTCGACTCCGTTGCAATCCATTCCACTCCACTCCACTCCCTTCTATTTCATTGCATTCCTTTCGACACTATTCTATTCTACTCCTTCCATTCAACAATTTTACAATCTGTCACCCTGACTCGATTGCAGAGGCACAATGTGAGGTCACATTTTATTTCACCGTTACATTCGATTCCTTTCCTCTCTATTCTGTTCCAATCCATTCCATTCCATTCCATTCCACTCCATTCCATTGCATTCCATTCCATTCCATTCCATTCCAATTCCTTCCATTCCATTCCATTCCATTCTGTTCCGTTCCGTTCCATTGCACTCCAATCCATTCCATTCCTTTCCATTCCGTTCCATTCCGTTCCATTCCATTAAATTCCGTTTCGCTCCATTCCATTTCATTACGATCCACTGCATTCCATTCCATTCCATTGCATTCAATTCCATTCCATTCCTTTCCATTTCATTCCATTCCATTCCATTCCATTCCATTCCATTCCATTCCATTCCACACTATTCTATTCTATTCCTTTCTTTCCACAACTTCTCAACTGTCACCCTGGCTGGAATGCAGTGTCACAATGTCTTCTCACATTTTATTTCACCATTCCATTCCATTCCATTCCATTCCATTCCATTCCATTCCTTTCCATTGCATGCCATTCCACAGCATTTTATTCTATTCCTTTCTTTCAACAATTTCTCAATCTGTCACCCAGACTGGATTGCAGGGGCACAATGGCGGCTCACATTTTATTTCACCAGTCCATTCCATTCCATTCCAATCCATTCCATTCCCTTCCGTTCCATTGAATTCCATTCCGTTCCCATCCGTTCAGTTCCATTCCGTTCCATTCTATTCCATTCCATTCCATTCCATTCCATTCCATTCCATTCCATTCCATTCAACACTCTTCTCTTCTATTCCTTTCTTTCAACAAGTTCTCAATAGGTCACCCTGGCTGGATTGCAGTGGTATAATGTCAGCTCACATTTTATTTCACGTTTCCATTCCATTCCATTCCATTCCATTCCATTCCATTCCATTCCACACTATTCTATTCTATTCCTTTCTTTCCACAACTTCTCAACTGTCACCCTGGCTGGAATGCAGTGTCATAATGTCTTCTCACATTTTATTTCACCGTTCCATTCCACTGCATTCCATTCCATTCCATTCCATTCAATTCCATTCCATTCCATTCCATTGCACTGCATTCCATTCCATTCCACTCCATTCCATTCCATTCCATTCCATTCCATTCCATTCCATTCCATTCCATTCCATTCCAATGCATGCCATTCCACAGCATTTTATTCTATTCCTTTCTTTCAACAAGTTCTCAATCTGTCACCCAGACTGGATTGCAGGGGCACAATGGCGGCTCATATTTTATTTTACCAGTCCATTCCAATCCATTCCATTCCCTTTCCTTCCATTGCATTCCTTTCCGTTCCAATCTGTTCAGTTCCATTCCGTTCCATTCTATTCCATTCCATTCCATTCCATTCCATTCCATTCCATTCCACACTCTTCTCTTCTATTCCTTTCTTTCAACAAGTTCTCAATATGTCACCCTGGCTGGATTCCCGTGGTACAATGTCAGCTCACATTATATTTCACGTTTCCATTCCATTCCATTCCATTCCATACATCAATATTCTATTCTATTCCTTGCTTCCAACAATTTCTCAATCTGACACCCTGGTTGGATTGCTGTGGCACAATGTCAGCTCACTTTTTATTTCTCCGTTCAATTACATTCTGTTCCATTCCATTCCATTGCATTCCCTTTTATTCAATTCCATTTCATTCCATTCTGATCCATTCCGTTCCCTTGCAGTCCTTTCCATTCCATTCCATTCCATTAAATTCCATTCCATTCCATTCCAATTCATTCCATTCCACTACAATCCATTCCGTTCTGTTCCCTTCCATTCCATTCCATTCCATTCCTTTCAGTTCCATTACACTCTATTCCATTGAATTCCACTCCTCTCCACTTCACTCCGCACCACTGCAATCCATTGCATTCCCTTCAGTTCCTTCCATTCCACACTATTCTGGTCTATTCCTTTCTTTCAAAACGTTCTCAATCTGTCACAATGGATGGATTGCAGTGGCACAATGTCAGCTCCCATTTTATATCACTGTTCCATTCCATTGCATTTCATTTCATTTCATTCCATTCCATTCCATTCCATTCCATTCCATTGTACTCCATTCCATTCCGTTCCGTTCCGTTCCGTTCCATTCCATTCCATTTCATTCCATTGCACTCCATTCCATTCCATTCAATTCCATTCCATTGTACTCCATTCCATTCCATTCCATTCCGTTTCATTGCACTCCGTTCCATTTCGTTCCTTTCCATTCCACTATGTTCCCATCTTTTCCGTTCCATTCGGGTCCATTCCATTCCTTTCCATTCCATTCAATTCCAATCCACACTCCTCTATTCTATCCCTTTCAATCAAGAAGTTCTCAATCTGTCACCATCGTTGGATTGCAATGGCACAATGTCAGCTCACATTTTATTTCACCGTTCCATTCCATTCCATCCCATTCCATTCCATTCCATTCCATTCTACTCCATTCCATTCCATTCCACTGCATTCCGTTCCATTCCATTCTCTTCCATTACACTCCGTTCCATTCCATTCCATTCCATTGAATTCCATTCCGTTCCATTCCATTCCATTGCATTCCATTCCATTCCATTCCATTCCATTCCATTCCATTCCGTTCCGTTGCCTTCCATTCCATTCCAATCCATTCCGTTCCGTTCCATTCCATTCCATTCCATTCCATTCCATTCTGTTAATATCTTTTCCGTTCCATTCTGGTGCATTCCAGTCCATTCCATTCCATTCCATTCCATTCCATTCCATTCCATTCCATTCCATTTGGTTCCATTGCTCTCCATTGCATTCCATTCCATTCCATACGATTCCATTCCATTCCGTTCCATTGCTCTCCATTCCATTCCATTCAATTCCACCATTCCATTCCATTCCATTCCATTCCATTCCGTTCTATTACATTCCATTCTCTTCCGTTCCATTGCATTCCATTCCATTCCATCCCATTCCTTTCTGTTCTATTCCATTCCATTCTATTCCATTCCATGCCATTCCATTACTTTCCATTCTATTCCATTCCACACTATTCCATTATATTCCTTTCCTTCAACAGGTTCTCAGTATGTCACCCTGGATGGATTGCAGTGGCACAGTATCAGCTCATATTTTATTTCACCGTTCCATTCCATTGCACTCCATTCCATTGCATTTCATTCGGTTGCATTCCATTCCATTGCATTGCATTGCATTCCATACCATTCCATTGCACTCCACTGCTCACCACTCCACTTCAGTCCATATCGTTACTTTTTGTTCCATTCCGTTCAGTTACACTCCATTCTATTCCATTAAATTCCATTCCATTCCATTCCACTCGACTCCATTGCAATCCATTCCACTCCACTCCACTCCAATCTATTTCATTGCATTCCTTTCGACACTATTCTATTCTATTCCTTCCATTCAACAATTTTTCAATCTGTCATCCTGACTGGATTGCAGAGGCACAATGTCAGCTGACATTTTATTTCACCGTTACATTCGATTCCTTTCCTCTCTATTCTATTCAAATCCATTCTATTCCATTCCATTCCATTCCATACCATAGCATTCCACACTATTGTGTTCTATTCCTTCCTTTCAACAAGTTCTCAATCTGTCACCCTGGCTAGATTGCAGAGGCTCAACATCAGCTCACATTTTATTTCACTGTTCCATTCCGTTCCATTCAAATCCATTCCATTCCATTCCACTCCATTCCATTGCATTGCATTCCATTCCATTCCATTCCAATTCCTTCCATTCCATTCCATTCTGTTCTGTTCCATTCCATTGCCCTCCATGCCATTCCATTCCTTTCCATTCCGTTCCATTCTGTTCCGTTCCATTTCGCTCCATTCCTTTTCATTACGTTCCATTACACTCCATTCCATGCCATTCCTTTCAATTCCATTCAATTCCTTCCATTTCATTCCATTCCATTCCATTCCATTCCATTCCACACTATTCTATTATATTCCTTTCTTTCAACAACTTCTCAACTGTCACCCTGGCTGGAATGCAGTGTCACAATGTCTTCTCACATTTTATTTCACCATTCCATTCCATTCCATTGCATTCCATTCCATTCAATTCCACTGCATTCCATTCCATTTTCTTCCATTCCATTCCATTCCATTCCTTTCCATTCCATTCCATTCCATTCCTTTGCATGCCATTCCACAGCATTTTATTCTATTCCTTTCTTTCAGCAAGTTGTCAATCTGTCACCGAGACTGGATAGCAGGGGCACAATGGTGGCTCACATATTATTTCACCAGTCCATTCCATTCCATTCCAATCCATTCCATTCCCTTCCGTTCCTTTGCATTCCATTCCGTTCCCATCCGTTCAGTTCCATTCCATTCCATTCTATTCCATTCCATTCCATTCCATTCTATTCCATTCCGTTCCATTCCATTCCATTCCATTCCATTCCATTCCATTCCATTCCATTCCACACTCTTCCTTTCTATTCCTTTCTTTCAACAAGTTCTCAACATGTCACCCTGGCTGGATTGCAGTGGTACAATGTCAGCTCACATTTTATTTCACGTTTCTATTCCATTCCATTCCATTCCATTCCATTCCATTCCATACATCAATATTCTATTCTATTCCTTCCTTCCAACAATTTCTCAATCTGACACCCTTGTTGGAGTGCTGTGGCACAATGTAAGCTCACTTTTTATTTCACCGTTCGATTCCATTCTATTTCGTTCCATTCCATTGCATTCCCTTCCATTCAATTGCATTTCGTTCCATTCCGATCCCTCCCGTTCCATTACAGTCCATTCCATTCCATTCCATGAAATTCCATTCCATGAAATTCCATTCCATGAAATTCCATTCCATTCCATTCCAATTCATTCCATTCCATTCCAATCGGTTCCGTACTGTTCCCTTCCATTCCATTCCATTTCGTTCCATTCTGTTCCATTCATTTCCATTACACTCCATTCCATTCCATTCCACTCCTCTCCACTTCACTCCCTGCCACTGCAATCCATTCCATTCTCTTCAGTTCCTTACATTCCGCACTATTCTATTCTATTCCTTTCTTTCAAAAAGTTCTCAATCTAACACAATGGCTGGAATGCAATGGCACAATTTCAGCTCACATTTTATTTCACTCTTCCATTCCATTGCATTCCATTCCGTTCCATTCCATTCCATTCCATTCCATTGCATTCCATTCCATTGCATTCCATTCCATTTCATTAGATTCCATTCCATTCCATTGCATTCCATTCCATTCCATTGCACTCCATTCCATTCCATTCCATTCCATACCTTTTCATTGCACTCCGTTCCATTTCGTTCCATTCCATTCCATTCTGTGCCTATCTTTTCCGTTCCATTCGGTCCATTCAATTCCTTTCTTATCCATTCAATTCCATTCCACACTCTTCTATTCTATTACTTTCAATCAAGGAGTTCTCAATCTGTCAGCCTGGTTGGATTGCAATGGCACAATGTCAGCTCACATTTTATTTCACCGTTCCATTCCATTCCATTCCATTCCATTCCTTTGCATTCCATTCCATTCTATTCAATTCCATTCCATTCTATTCCATTCCATTCCATTCAACTGCATTCCATTCCATTCCATTCCCTTCCATTACACTCCGTTCCATTCCATTCCATTCCATTGAATTCCATTCCGTTCCATTCCATTCCATTGCACTCCATTCCATTCCATTCCATTGCATTCCATTCCATTTTACTCCATTCCATTCCATTCCATTCCTATCTTTTCCGTTCCATTCGGGTCCGTTCCAGTCCATTCCATTCCATTCCATTCCATTCCATTCCATTCCATTCCATTGCTCTCCATTCCTCTCCATTCCATTCAATTCCATTCCATTCCATTCCATTCCATTCCTTTCCATTGCTCTCCATTCCATTCCATTCCATTCCATTCCATTCCATTCCATTCTGTTCCATTGCTCTCCATTCCATTCCATTCCACCATTCCATTCCATTCCATTCCATTCCGTTCCATTCCATTCCATTCCTTTCGGTTCCATTCCATTCCTTTCTGATCCATTCCATTCCATTCAATTTCTTTCCATTGCCTTCTATTACATTCCGTTCTGTTCCGTTCTATTGCATTCCATTCCATTCCATTCCATTCCTTTCTGTTCTATTCCATTCCATTCTATTCCATTCCATTCCTTTCCATTCTTTTCCATTCCACACTATTCTATTATATTCCTTTCCTTCAACAGGTTCTCAATGTGTCACCCTGGATGGATTGCAGTGGCACAGTATCAGCTGACATTTTATTTCACCGATCCATTCCATTGCATTCCATTCCATTGCATTTCATTCGGTTGCATTCCATTCCATTGCATTCCATTGCATTCCATACCATTCCATTGCACTCCACTGCACTCCACTCCACTTCAGTCCATATCGTTACTTTTGTTCCATTCCATTCCGTTACACTCCATTCTATTCCATTAAATTCCATTACATTCCATTCCACTCGACTCCATTGCAATCCATTCCACTCCACTCCACTCCATTCTATTTCATTGCATTCTTTCGACACTATTCTATTCTATTCCTTCCATTCAACAATTTTTCAATCTGTCACCCTGACTGGATTGCGGAGGCACAATGTCAGCTCACATTTTATTTCACCGTTACATTCGATTCCTTTCCTCTCTATTCTATTACAATCCAATCCATTCCATTCCATTCCATTCCATTCCATTGCAATCCATTCCATTCCATACCATAGCATTCCACACTATTGTATTCTATTCCTTCCTTTCAACAAGTTCTCAATCTGTCACCCTGGATAGTTTGCAGAGGCTCAACATCAGCTCACATTTGATTTCACTGTTCCATTCATATCCATACCATTCCATTCCACTCCATTTCATTGCATTGCATTCCATTCCATTCCAATTCCTTCCATTCCATTCCATTCTGTTCCGTTTCGTTCCATTGCACTCCATTCCATTCCATTCCTTTCCATTCCATTCCATTCCGTTCCATTCCATTCCATTCCGTTTCGCTCCATTCATTTTCATTACATTCCATTGCACTCCATTCCATGCCATTCCATTCAATTCCATTCAATTCCTTTCCATTTCATTCCACTCCATTCCACACTATTCTATTCTATTACTTTCTTTCAACAACTTCTCAACTGTCACCCTGGCTGGAATGCAGTGTCACAATGTCTTCTCACATTTTATTTCACCGTTCCATTCCACTGCATTCCATTCCATTCCATTCCATTCCATTCCATTCCATTCCATTCCATTCCATTCCGTTCCGTTCCATTCCATTCAATTCCACTGCATTCCATTCCATTAAACTCCATTGCATTCCATTCCATTCCATTCCATTCCATTCCATTCCATTCCATTCCATTCCATTCCATTACACTCCTTTCCAATGCATGCCATTCCACAGCATTTTATTCTATTCCTTTCTTTCAACAATTTCTCAATCTGTCACCCAGACTGGATTGCAGGGGCACAGTGGCGGCTCACATTTTATTTCACCAGTCCATTCCAATCCATTCCATTCCCTTTCCTTCCATTGCATTCCTTTCCGTTCCAATCTGTTCAGTTCCATTCCGTTCCATTCTATTCCATTCCATTCCATTCCATTCCATTCCACACTCTTCTCTTCTATTCCTTTCTTTCAACAAGTTCTCAATATGTCACCCTGGCTGGATTGCCGTGGTACAATGTCAGCTCACATTATATTTCACGTTTCCATTCCATTCCATTCCATTCCATACATCAATATTCTATTCTATTCCTTGCTTCCAACAATTTCTCAATCTGACACCCTGGTTTTATTGCTGTGGCACAATGTCAGCTCACTTTTTATTTCTCCGTTCAATTCCATTCTGTTCCATTCCATTCCATTGCATTCCCTTCCATTCAATTCCATTTCGTTCCATTCTGATCCATTCCGTTCCCTTGCAGTCCTTTCCATTCCATTCCATTAAATTCCATTCCATTCCATTCCAATTCATTCCATTCCATTCCAATCCATTCCGTTCTGTTCCCTTCCATTCCATTCCATTTCATTCCTTTCAGTTCCATTACACTCTATTCCATTGAATTCCACTCCTCTCCACTTCACTCCACACCACTGCAATCCATTGCATTCCCTTCAGTTCCTTCCATTCCACACTATTCTGTTCTATTCCTTTCTTTCAAAACGTTCTCAATCAGTCACAATGGATGGATTGCAGTGGCACAATGTCAGCTCACATTTTATTTCACTGTTCCATTCCATTGCATTTCATTTCATTCCATTCCATTCCATTCCATTGTACTCCGTTCCGTTCCGTTCCGTTCCGTTCCGTTCCATTCCATTCCATTTCATTCCATCGCACTCCATTCCATTCCATTCAATTCCATTCCATTGTACTCCATTGCATTCCATTCCATTCCATTCCATTCCGTTTCATTGCACTCCATTCCATTTCGTTCCATTCCATTCCATTATGTTCCCATCTTTTCCGTTCCATTCAGGTCCGTTCCATTCCTTTCCATTCCATTCAATTCCAATCCACACTCCTCTATTCTATCCCTTTCAATCAAGAAGTTCTCAATCTGTCACCATCGTTGGATTGCAATGGCACAATGTCAGCTCACATTTTATTTCACCGTTCCATTCCATTCCATTCCATTCCATTCCATTCCATTCCATTCCATTCCATTCCATTCCATTCTATTCCATTCCATTCCATTCCACTGCATTCCGTTCCGTTCCTTTTCATTCTCTTCCATTACACTCCGTTCCATTCCATTCCATTCCATTGAATTCCATTCCGTTTCATTGCACTCCGTTCCATTTCGTTCCATTCAATTCCATTCTGTTCCCATCTTTTCCGTTCCATTCGGGTCCATTCCATTCCTTTCCATTCCATTCAATTCCAATCCACACTCCTATATTCTATTCCTTTAAATCAAGTAGTTCTCAATCTATCACCCTCGTTGGATTGCAATGGCACAATGTCAGCTCACATTTTATTTCACCGTTTCATTCCATTCCATTCCATTCCATTCCATTCCATTCCATTCCATTCCATTCCGTTCCATTGCACTCCATTCCATTCCATTTTATTCCATTCCATTCCATTCTGTTCCTATCTTTTCCGTTCCATTCTTGTCCATTCCAGTCCATTCCATTCCACTCCATTCCATTCCATTCCATTCAATTCGGTTCAATTGCTATCCATTCCATTCCATTTCATTCGATTCCATTCCATTCCGTTCCATTGCTCTCCATTCCATTCCACTCAATTCCACCATTCCATTCCATTCCATGCCATTCCGTTCCATTCCTTTCCATTCTATTCCATTCCATTGCGTTCCATTCCGTTCCTTTCTTATCCATTCCATTCCACTCAATTTCTTTCCATTCCGTTCTATTACATTCCGTTCTCTTCCGTTCCATTGCATTCCATTCCATTCCATCCCATTCCTTTCTGTTCTATTCCATTCAATTCTATTCCATTCCATGCCATTCCATTACTTTCCATTCTATTCCATTCCACACTATTCCATTATATTCTTTTCCTTCAACAGGTTCTCAATCTGTCACCCTGGATGCATTGCAGTGGCACAGTATCAGCTCACATTTTATTTCACCGTTCCATTGCATTGCATTCCATTCCATTTCATTGCATTCGGTGGCATTCCATTCCATTGCATTCCATTGCATTCCATACCATTCCATTGCACTCCACTGCACTCCACTCCACTTCAGTCCATATCGTTACATTTTGTTCCATTCCATTCCGTTACACTCCATTCTATTCCATTAAATTCCATTCCATTCCATTCCACTCGACTCCGTTGCAATCCATTCCACTCCACTCCACTCCCTTCTATTTCATTGCATTCCTTTCGACACTATTCTATTCTACTCCTTCCATTCAACAATTTTACAATCTGTCACCCTGACTCGATTGCAGAGGCACAATGTGAGGTCACATTTTATTTCACCGTTACATTCGATTCCTTTCCTCTCTATTCTGTTCCAATCCATTCCATTCCATTCCATTCCACTCCATTCCATTGCATTCCATTCCATTCCATTCCATTCCAATTCCTTCCATTCCATTCCATTCCATTCTGTTCCGTTCCGTTCCATTGCACTCCAATCCATTCCATTCCTTTCCATTCCGTTCCATTCCGTTCCATTCCATTAAATTCCGTTTCGCTCCATTCCATTTCATTACGATCCACTGCATTCCATTCCATTCCATTGCATTCAATTCCATTCCATTCCTTTCCATTTCATTCCATTCCATTCCATTCCATTCCATTCCATTCCATTCCACACTATTCTATTCTATTCCTTTCTTTCCACAACTTCTCAACTGTCACCCTGGCTGGAATGCAGTGTCACAATGTCTTCTCACATTTTATTTCACCATTCCATTCCATTCCATTCCATTCCATTCCATTCCATTCCATTCCATTCCATTCCTTTCCATTGCATGCCATTCCACAGCATTTTATTCTATTCCTTTCTTTCAACAATTTCTCAATCTGTCACCCAGACTGGATTGCAGGGGCACAATGGCGGCTCACATTTTATTTCACCAGTCCATTCCATTCCATTCCAATCCATTCCATTCCCTTCCGTTCCATTGAATTCCATTCCGTTCCCATCCGTTCAGTTCCATTCCGTTCCATTCTATTCCATTCCATTCCATTCCATTCCATTCCATTCCATTCCATTCAACACTCTTCTCTTCTATTCCTTTCTTTCAACAAGTTCTCAATAGGTCACCCTGGCTGGATTGCAGTGGTATAATGTCAGCTCACATTTTATTTCACGTTTCCATTCCATTCCATTCCATTCCATTCCATTCCATTCCATTCCATACATCAATATTCTATTCTATTCCTTCCTCCCAACAATTTCTCAATCTGACACCCTGGTTGGATTTCTGTGGCACAATGTCAGCTCACTATTTATTTCACCGTTCGATTCCATTCTATTCCATTCCATTCCATTGCATTCCCTTCCATTCAATTCCATTTCGTTCCATTCCGATCCATTCCGTTCCATTACAGTCCATTCCATTCCATTACATGAAATTCCATTCCATTCCATTCCAATTCATTCCATTCCATTCCAATCCGTTCCGTTCTGTTCCCTTCCATTCCATTCCATTTCGTTCCATTCATTTCCATTACACTCCATTCCATTCCATTCCAATCCGTTCCGTTCTGTTCCCTTCCATTCCATTCCATTTCGTTCCATTCTGTTCCGTTCATTTCCATTACACTCCATTCCATTCCATTCCACTACTCTCCACTTCACTCCATGCCACTGCAATCCATTCCATTCCCTTCAGTTCCTTCCATTCCACACTATTCTAATCTATTCCTTTCCTTCAAACAGTTCTCAATCTGTCACCCTGGTTGGATTGCAGTGGCACAGTATCAGCTCATATTTTATTTCACGGTTCCATTCCATTGCTTTCCATTCCATTGCATTTCATTCGGTTGCATTCCATTCCATTGCATTCCATTGCATTCCATACCATTCGATTGCACTCCACTGCACTCCACTCCACTTCAGTCCATATCGTTACTTTTTGTTCCATTCCATTCCGTTACACTCCTTTCTATTCCATTAAATTCCATTCCATACCATTCCACTCGACTCCATTGCAATCCATTCCACTCCACTCCAGTCCATCCTATTTCATTGCATTCCTTTCCACACTATTCTATTCTATTCCTTCCATTCAACAATTTTTTAATCTGTCACCCTGACTGGATTGCAGAGGCACAATGTCAGCTCACATTTTATTTCACCGTTACATTCGATTCCTTTCCTCTCTATTCTATTCCAATCCATTCCATTCCATTCGATTCCATTCCATTCCATTCCATTCCATTCCATTCCATTCCATACCATAGCATTCCACACTATTGTATTCTATTCCTTCCTTTCAACAAGTTCTCAATCTGTCACCCTGGCTAGATTGCAGAGGCTCAACATCAGCTCACATTTTAATTCACTGTTCCATTCCGTTCCATTCATATCCATTCCATTCCATTCCACTCCATTCCATTGCATTCCATTCCATTCCATTCCAATTCCTTCCATTCCATTCCATTCTGTTCGGTTTCGTTCCATTGCACTCCATTCCATTCCATTCCTTTCCATTCCATTCCATTCCGTTCCATTCCATTCCATTCCATTTCGCTCCATTCGTTTTCATTACATTCCATTGCACTCCATTCCATGCCATTCCATTCAATTCCATTCAATTCCTTTCCATTTCATTCCATTCCATTCCACACTATTCTATTCTATTCCTTTCTTTCAACAACTTCTCAACTGTCACCCAGGCTGGAATGCAGTGTCACAATGTCTTCTCACATTTTATTTCACCGTTCCATTCCACTGCATTCCATTCCATTCCATTCCATTCCATTCCATTCCATTCCATTCCATTCCATTCCATTGCACTGCATTCCATTCCATTCCACTCCATTCCATTCCATTCCATTCCGTTCCATTCCATTCCATTCCATTCCAATGCATGCCATTCCACAGCATTTTATTCTATTCCTTTCTTTCAACAAGTTCTCAATCTGTCACCCAGACTGGATTGCAGGGGCACAATGGCGGCTCACATTTTATTTTACCAGTCCATTCCAATCCATTGCATTCCCTTTCCTTCCATTGCATTCCTTTCCGTTCCAATCTGTTCAGTTCCATTCCGTTCCATTCTATTCCATTCCATTCCATTCCATTCCATTCCATTCCATTCCATTCCATTCCACACTCTTCTCTTCTATTCCTTTCTTTCAACAAGTTCTCAATATGTCACCCTGGCTGGATTGCCGTGGTACAATGTCAGCTCACATTATATTTCACGTTTCCATTCCATTCCATTCCATTCCATACATCAATATTCTATTCTATTCCTTGCTTCCAACAATTTCTCAATCTGACACCCTGGTTGGATTGCTGTGGCACAATGTCAGCTCACTTTTTATTTCTCCGTTCAATTCCATTCTGTTCCATTCCATTCCATTGCATTCCCTTTTATTCAATTCCATTTCATTCCATTCTGATCCATTCCGTTCCCTTGCAGTCCTTTCCATTCCATTCCATTCCATTAAATTCCATTCCATTCCATTCCAATTCATTCCATTCCACTACAATCCATTCCGTTCTGTTCCCTTCCATTCCATTCCATTCCATTCCTTTCAGTTCCATTACACTCTATTCCATTGAATTCCACTCCTCTCCACTTCACTCCGAACCACTGCAATCCATTGCATTCCCTTCAGTTCCTTCCATTCCACACTACTCTGGTCTATTCCTTTCTTTCAAAACGTTCTCAATCTGTCACAATGGATGGATTGCAGTGGCACAATGTCAGCTCCCATTTTATATCACTGTTCCATTCCATTGCATTTCATTTCATTCCATTCCATTCCATTCCATTCCATTGTACTCCATTCCGTTCCGTTCCGTTCCGTTCCATTCCATTCCATTCCATTTCATTCCATTGCACTCCATTCCATTCCATTCAATTCCATTCCATTGTACTCCATTCCATTCCATTCCATTCCGTTTCATTGCACTCCGTTCCATTTCGTTCCATTCCATTCCATTATGTTCCCATCTTTTCCGTTCCATTCGGGTCCATTCCATTCCTTTCCATTCCATTCAATTCCAATCCACACTCCTCTATTCTATCCCTTTCAATCAAGAAGTTCTCAATCTGTCACCATCGTTGGATTGCAATGGCACAATGTCAGCTCACATTTTATTTCACCGTTCCATTCCATTCCATCCCATTCCATTCCATTCCATTCCATTCTACTCCATTCCATTCCATTCCACTGCATTCCGTTCCATTCCATTCTCTTCCATTACACTCCGTTCCATTCCATTCCATTCCATTGAATTCCATTCCGTTCCATTCCATTCCATTGCATTCCATTCCATTCCATTCCATTCCATTCCATTCCGTTCCGTTGCCTTCCATTCCATTCCAATCCATTCCGTTCCGTTCCATTCCATTCCATTCCATTCCATTCCATTCCATTCCATTCTGTTCCTATCTTTTCCGTTCCATTCTGTTGCATTCCAGTCCATTCCATTCCATTCCATTCCATTCCATTCCATTCCATTCCATTCGGTTCCATTGCTCTCCATTGCATTCCATTCCATTCCATACGATTCCATTCCATTCCGTTCCATTGCTCTCCATTCCATTCCATTCAATTCCACCATTCCATTCCATTCCATTCCTTTCTATTACATTCCATTCTCTTCCGTTCCATTGCATTCCATTCCATTCCATCCCATTCCTTTCTGTTCTATTCCATTCCATTCTATTCCATTCCATGCCATTCCATTACTTTCCATTCCATTCCATTCCATTCCATTCCATTCCATTCGGTTCCATTGCTCTCCATTGCATTCCATTCCATTCCATACGATTCCATTCCATTCCGTTCCATTGCTCTCCATTCCATTCCATTCAATTCCACCATTCCATTCCATTCCATTCCATTCCATTCCGTTCTATTACATTCCATTCTCTTCCGTTCCATTGCATTCCATTCCATTCCATCCCATTCCTTTCTGTTCTATTCCATTCCATTCTATTCCATTCCATGCCATTCCATTACTTTCCATTCTATTCCATTCCACACTATTCCATTATATTCCTTTCCTTCAACAGGTTCTCAATCTGTCACCCTGGATGGATTGCAGTGGCACAGTATCAGCTCATATTTTATTTCACCGTTCCATTCCATTGCACTCCATTCCATTGCATTTCATTCGGTTGCATTCCATTCCATTGCATTCCATTGCATTCCATACCATTCCATTGCACTCCACTGCTCACCACTCCACTTCAGTCCATATCGTTACTTTTTGTTCCATTCCGTTCAGTTACACTCCATTCTATTCCATTAAATTCCATTCCATTCCATTCCACTCGACTCCATTGCAATCCATTCCACTCCACTCCACGCCAATCTATTTCATTGCATTCCTTTCGACACTATTCTATTCTATTCCTTCCATTCAACAATTTTTCAATCTGTCATCCTGACTGGATTGCAGAGGCACAATGTCAGCTGACATTTTATTTCACCGTTACATTCGATTCCTTTCCTCTCTATTCTATTCAAATCCATTCTATTCCATTCCATTCCATTCCATACCATAGCATTCCACACTATTGTGTTCTATTCCTTCCTTTCAACAAGTTCTCAATCTGTCACCCTGGCTAGATTGCAGAGGCTCAACATCAGCTCACATTTTATTTCACTGTTCCATTCCGTTCCATTCAAATCCATTCCATTCCATTCCACTCCATTCCATTGCATTGCATTCCATTCCATTCCATTCCAATTCCTTCCATTCCATTCCATTCTGTTCTGTTCCATTCCATTGCCCTCCATGCCATTCCATTCCTTTCCATTCCGTTCCATTCTGTTCCGTTCCATTTCGCTCCATTCCTTTTCATTACGTTCCATTACACTCCATTCCATGCCATTCCTTTCAATTCCATTCAATTCCTTCCATTTCATTCCATTCCATTCCATTCCATTCCATTCCACACTATTCTATTATATTCCTTTCTTTCAACATCTTCTCAACTGTCACCCTGGCTGGAATGCAGTGTCACAATGTCTTCTCACATTTTATTTCACCATTCCATTCCATTCCATTGCATTCCATTCCATTCCATTTTCTTCCATGCCATTCCATTCCATTCCTTTCCATTCCATTCCATTCCATTCCTTTGCATGCCATTCCACAGCATTTTATTCTATTCCTTTCTTTCAACAAGTTCTCAATCTGTCACCCAGACTGGATAGCAGGGGCACAATGGTGGCTCACATATTATTTCACCAGTCCATTCCATTCCATTCCAATCCATTCCATTCCCTTCCATTCCTTTGCATTCCATTCCGTTCCCATCCGTTCAGTTCCATTCCATTCCATTCTATTCCATTCCATTCCATTCCATTCCATTCCATTCCATTCCATTCCACACTCTTCCTTTCTATTCCTTTCTTTCAACAAGTTCTCAACATGTCACCCTGGCTGGATTGCAGTGGTACAATGTCAGCTCACATTTTATTTCACGTTTCTATTCCATTCCATTCCATTCCATTCCATTCCATTCCATACATCAATATTCTATTCTATTCCTTCCTTCCAACAATTTCTCAATCTGACACCCTTGTTGGATTGCTGTGGCACAATGTAAGCTCACTTTTTATTTCACCGTTCGATTCCATTCTATTTCATTCCATTCCATTGCATTCCCTTCCATTCAATTGCATTTCGTTCCATTCCGATCCCTCCCGTTCCATTACACTCCATTCCATTCCATTCCATTCCATTCCATTCCATTCCATTCCATGAAATTCCATTCCATGAAATTCCATTCCATTTCATTCCAATTCATTCCATTCTATTCCAATCGGTTCCGTACTGTTCCCTTCCATTCCATTCCATTTCGTTCCATTCTGTTCCATTCATTTCCATTACACTCCATTCCATTCCATTCCACTCCTCTCCACTTCACTCCCTGCCACTGCAATCCATTCCATTCTCTTCAGTTCCTTACATTCCGCACTATTCTATTCTATTCCTTTCTTTCAAAAATTCTCAATCTAACACAATGGCTGGAATGCAATGGCACAATTTCAGCTCACATTTTATTTCACTCTTCCATTCCATTGCATTCCATTCCGTTCCATTCCATTCCATTCCATTCCATTGCATTCCATTCCATTGCATTCCATTCCATTTCATTAGATTCCATTCCATTCCATTGCATTCCATTCCATTCCATTCCATTGCAGTCCATTCCATTCCATTCCATTCCATACCTTTTCATTGCACTCCGTTCCATTTCGTTCCATTCCATTCCATTCTGTGCCTATCTTTTCCGTTCCATTCGGTCCATTCAATTCCTTTCTTATCCATTGAATTCCATTCCACACTCTTCTATTCTATTCCTTTCAATCAAGGAGTTCTCAATCTGTCAGCCTGGTTGGATTGCAATGGCACAATGTCAGCTCACATTTTATTTCACCGTTCCATTCCATTCCATTCCATTCCATTCCTTTGCATTCCATTCCATTCTATTCAATTCCATTCCATTCTATTCCATTCCATTCCATTCAACTGCATTCCATTCCATTCCATTCCATTCCCTTCCATTACACTCCGTTCCATTCCATTCCATTCCATTGAATTCCATTCCGTTCCATTCCATTCCATTGCACTCCATTCCATTCCATTCCATTGCATTCCATTCCATTTTACTCCATTCCATTCCATTCCATTCCTATCTTTTCCGTTCCATTCGGGTCCGTTCCAGTCCATTCCATTCCATTCCATTCCATTCCATTCCATTCCATTCCATTGCTCTCCATTCCTCTCCATTCCATTCAATTCCATTCCATTCCATTCCATTCCTTTCCATTGCTCTCCATTCCATTCCATTCCATTCCATTCCATTCCATTCCATTCTGTTCCATTGCTCTCCATTCCATTCCATTCCACCATTCCATTCCATTCCATTCCATTCCGTTCCATTCCATTCCATTCCATTCCTTTCGGTTCCATTCCATTCCTTTCTGATCCATTCCATTCCATTCAATTTCTTTCCATTCCCTTCTATTACATTCCGTTCTGTTCCGTTCTATTGCATTCCATTCCATTCCATCCCATTCCTTTCTGTTCTATTCCATTCCATTCTATTTCTTTCCATTCCTTTCCATTCTTTTCCATTCCACACTATTCTATTATATTCCTTTCCTTCAACAGGTTCTCAATGTGTCACCCTGGATGGATTGCAGTGGCACAGTATCAGCTGACATTTTATTTCACCGATCCATTCCATTGCATTCCATTCCATTGCATTTCATTCGGTTGCATTCCATTCCATTGCATTCCATTGCATTCCATACCATTCCATTGCACTCCACTGCACTCCACTCCACTTCAGTCCATATCGTTACTTTTGTTCCATTCCATTCCGTTACACTCCATTCTATTCCATTAAATTCCATTACATTCCATTCCACTCGACTCCATTGCAATCCATTCCACTCCACTCCACTCCATTCTATTTCATTGCATTCTTTCGACACTATTCTATTCTATTCCTTCCATTCAACAATTTTTCAATCTGTCACCCTGACTGGATTGCGGAGGCACAATGTCAGCTCACATTTTATTTCACCGTTACATTCGATTCCTTTCCTCTCTATTCTATTCCAATCCAATCCATTCCATTCCATTCCATTGCAATCCATTCCATTCCATACCATAGCATTCCACACTATTGTATTCTATTCCTTCCTTTCAACAAGTTCTCAATCTGTCACCCTGGCTAGATTGCAGAGGCTCAACATCAGCTCACATTTGATTTCACTGTTCCATTCATATCCATACTATTCCATTCCACTCCATTTCATTGCATTTCATTCCATTCCATTCCAATTCCTTCCATTCCATTCCATTCTGTTCCGTTTCGTTCCATTGCACTCCATTCCATTCCATTCCTTTCCATTCCATTCCATTCCGTTCCATTCCATTCCATTCCATTTCGCTCCATTCATTTTCATTACATTCCATTGCACTCCATTCCATGCCATTCCATTCAATTCCATTCAATTCCTTTCCATTTCATTCCACTCCATTCCACACTACTCTATTCTATTCCTTTCTTTCAACAACTTCTCAACTGTCACCCTGGCTGGAATGCAGTGTCACAATGTCTTCTCACATTTTATTTCACCGTTCCATTCCACTGCATTCCATTCCATTCCATTCCATTCCATTCCGTTCCGTTCCGTTCCGTTCCGTTCCGTTCCATTCCATTCCACTGCATTCCATTCCATTAAACTCCATTCCATTCCATTCCATTCCATTCCATTCCATTCCATTCCATTCCATTCCATTCCATTCCTATCCATTCTTTTCCAATGCATGCCATTCCACAGCATTTTATTCTATTCCTTTCTTTCAACAAGTTCTCAATCTGTCACCCAGACTGGATTACAGGGGCACAATGGCGGCTCACATTTTATTTCACCAGTCCATTCCAATCCATTCCATTCCCTTTCCTTCCATTGCATTCCTTTCCGTTCCAATCTGTTCAGTTCCATTCCGTTCCATTCTATTCCATTCCATTCCATTCCATTCCATTCCATTCCATTCCATTCCATTCCACACTCTTCTCTTCTATTCCTTTCTTTCAACAAGTTCTCAATATGTCACCCTGGCTGGATTGCCGTGGTACAATGTCAGCTCACATTATATTTCACGTTTCCATTCCGTTCCATTCCATTCCATACATCAATATTCTATTCTATTCCTTGCTTCCAACAATTTCTCAATCTGACACCCTGGTTGGATTGCTGTGGCACAATGTCAGCTCACTTTTTATTTCTCCATTCAATTCCATTCTGTTCCATTCCATTCCATTGCATTCCCTTCCATTCAATTCCATTTCGTTCCAATCTGATCCATTCCGTTCCCTTGAAGTCCATTCCATTCCATTCCATTCCATTAAATTCCATTCCATTCCATTCCAATTCATTCCATTCCATTCCAATCCATTCCGTTCTGTTCCCTTCCATTCCATTCCATTCCATTCCTTTCAGTTCCATTACACTCTATTCCATTGAATTCCACTCCTCTCCACTTCACTCCACACCACTGCAATCCATTGCATTCCCTTCAGTTCCTTCCATTCCACACTATTCTGTTCTATTCCTTTCTTTCAAAACGCTCTCAATCTTTCACAATGGATGGATTGCAGTGGCACAATGTCAGCTCACATTTTATTTCACTGTTCCATTCCATTGCATTTCATTTCATTCCATTCCATTCCATTCCATTCCATTCCATTCCATTCCATTCCATTCCATTGTACTCCGTTCCGTTCCGTTCCGTTCCGTTCCGTTCCATTCCATTTCATTCCATAGCACTCCATTCCATTCCATTGTACTCCATTCCATTCCATTCCATTCCATTCCATTCCATTCCGTTTCATTGCAATCCGTTCCATTTCGTTCCATTCCATTCCTTTATGTTCCCATCTTTTCCGTTCCATTCGGGTCCATTCCATTCCTTTCCATTCCATTCAATTCCAATCCACACTCCTCTATTCTATCCCTTTCAATCAAGAAGTTCTCAATCTGTCACCATCGTTGGATTGCAATGGCACAATGTCAGCTCACATTTTATTTCACCGTTCCATTCCATTCCATTCCATTCCATTCCATTCCATTCCATTCCATTCTATTCCATTCCATTCCATTCCACTGCATTCCGTTTCGTTCCATTCCATTCTCTTCCATTACACTCCGTTCCATTCCATTCCATTCCATTGAATTCCATTCCGTTTCATTGCACTCCGTTCCATTTCGTTCCATTCAATTCCATTCTGTTCCCATCTTTTCCGTTCCATTCGGTTCCATTCCATTCCTTTCCATTCCATTCAATTCCAATCCACACTCCTCTATTCTATTCCTTTCAATCAAGTAGTTCTCAATCTATCACCCTCGTTTAATTGCAATGGCACAATGTCAGCTCACATTTTATTTCACCGTTTCATTGCATTCCATTCCATTCCATTCCATTCCATTCCATTCTATTCTATTCCATTCCATTCCACTGCATTCCGTTCCGTTCCATTCTCTTCCATTACACTCTGTTCCATTCCATTCCATTCCATTGAATTCCATTCCATTCCATTCCATTCCATTCCATTCCATTCCATTCCATTCCATTCCATTGCACTCCATTCCATTCCATTCCATTCCATTCCATTCCATTCCCTTCCATTGCACTCCGTTCCATTCCATTTTATTCCATTCGATTCCATTCCATTCCATTCCGTTCCATTGCACTCCATTCCATTCCATTATATTCCATTCCATTCCATTCTGTTCCTATCATTTCCGTTCCATTCTGGTCCATTCCAGTCCATTCCATTGCACTCCATTCAATTCAGTTCGGTTCCATTGCTCTCCATTTCTTTCCTTTCCATTCGATTCCATTCCATTCCATTCCATTGCTCTCCATTCCATTCCATTCAATTCCACCATTCCATTCCATTCCATGCCATTCCGTTCCATTCCATTCCATTCCATTCCATTCTATTCCATTCCATTGCGTTCCATTCCGTTCCTTTCTTATCCATTCCATTCCATACAATTTCTTTCCATTCCGTTCTATTACATTCCGTTCTCTTCCGTTCCATTGCATTCCATTCCATTCCATCCCATTCCTTTCTGTTCTATTCCATTCCATTCTATTCCATTCCATGCCATTCCATTACTTTCCATTCTATTCCATTCCACACTATTCCATTATATTCCTTTCCTTCCACAGGTTCTCAATCTGTCACTCTGGATGCATTGCAATGGCACAGTATCAGCTCACATTTTATTTCACCGTTCCATTGCATTGCATTCCATTCCATTTCATTGCATTCGGTGGCATTCCATTCCTTTGCATTCCATTGCATTCCATACCATTCCATTGCACTCCCCTGCACTCCACTCCTCTTCAGTCCATATCGTTACATTTTGTTCCATTCCATTCCGTTACACTCCATTCTATTCCATTAAATTCCATTCCATTCCATTCCATTGAATTCCATTCCATTCCATTACATTCCATTGCACTACATTCCATTCCATTCCATTCCATTCCATTCCATTCCATTCCATTCCGTTCCATTGCACTCCAATCCATTCCATTAAATTCCATTCCATTCCATTCCACTCGACTCCGTTGCAATCCATTCCACTCCACTCCACTCCCTTCTATTTCATTGCATTCCTTACGACACTATTCTATTCTATTCCTTCCATTCAACAATTTTACAATCTGTCACCCTGACTGGATTGCAGAGGCACAATGTCAGCTCACATTTTATTTCACCATTACATTCGATTCCTTTCCTCTCTATTCTGTTCCAATCCATTCCATTCCATTCCATTCCACTCCATTCCATTGCATTCCATTCCATTCCAATTCCTTCCATTCCATTCCATTCTGTTCCGTTCCGTTCCATTGCACTCCATTCCATTCCATTCCTTTCCATTCCATTCCATTCCGTTCCATTCCATTGCATTCCATTTCATTCCATTCCATTCCGTTCCATTCCATTCCATTACATTACATTCCACACTATTCTATTCTATTCCTTTCTTTCCACAACTTCTCAACTGTCACCCTGGCTGGAATGCAGTGTCACAATGTCTTTTCCCATTTTATTTCACCATTCCATTCCTTTCCATTCCATTCCATTCCATTCCATTCCATTCCATTCCATTCCTTTCCATTGCATGCCATTCCACAGCATTTTATTCTATTCCTTTCTTTCAACAAGTTCTCAATCTGTCACCCAGACTGGATTGCAGGGGCACAATGGCGGCTCACATTTTATTTCACCAGTCCATTCCATTCCATTCCAATCCATTCCATTCCCTTCCGTTCCATTGCATTCCATTCCGTTCCCATCCGTTCAGGTCCACTCCTTTCCATTCCATTCCATTCCATTCCATTGCACCCCATTCCATTCCATTCCATTCCATTCCATTCCATTCCATTCCATTCCATTCTGTTCCTATCTTTTCCGTTCCATTCTGGTCCATTCCAGTCCATTCCATTCAATTCCATTCCATTCCATTCCATTCCATTCCATTCCATTCCATTCGGTTCCATTGCTCTCAATTCCATTCCATACCATTCCATTCGATTCTATTCCATTCCGTTCCATTGCTCTCCATTCCATTCCATTCAATTCCACCATTCCATTGCATTCCATTCCATTCCATTCCATTGCATTCCATTCCGTTCCTTTATATCCATTCCATTCTATTCAATTTCTTTCCATTCCGTTCTCTTCCGTTCCATTGCATTCCATTCCATTACATCCAATTCCTTTCTGTTCTATTCCATTCCATTCCATTCCATTCCATTCCATTCCATTGTACTCCGTTCCGTTCAGTTCCGTTCCGTTCCGTTCCATTCCATTCCATTTCATTCCATTGCACTCCATTCCATTCCATTCAATTCCATTCCATTGTACTCCATTCCATTCCATTCCATTCCATTCCATTCCATTCCGTTTCATTGCACTCCGTTCCATTTCGTTCCATTCCATTCCATTATGTTCCCATCTTTTCCGTTCCATTCGGGTCCATTCCATTCCTTTCCATTCCATTCTATTCCAATCCACACTCCTCTATTCTATCCCTTTAAATCAAGAAATTCTCAATCTGTCACCATCGTTGGATTGCAATGGCACAATGTCAGCTGACATTTTATTTCACCGTTCCATTCCATTCCGTTCCATTCCATTCCATTCCATTCCATTCTATTCCATTCCATTCCATTCCACTGCATTCCGTTCCGTTCCATTCCATTCTCTTCCATTACACTCCGTTCCATTCCATTCCATTCCATTGAATTCCATTCCGTTTCATTGGACTCCGTTCCATTTCGTTCCATTCAATTCTATTCTGTTCCCAACTGTTCCGTTCCATTCGGGTCCATTCCATTCCTTTCCATTCCATTCAATTCCAATCCACACTCCTCTATTCTATTCCTTTCAATCAAGTAATTCTCAATCTATCACCCTCGTTGTATTGCAATGGCACAATGTCAGCTCACATTTTATTTCCCCGTTTCTTTCCATTCCATTCCATTCCATTCCATTCCATTCCATTCCATTCTATTCTATTCCATTCCATTCCGCTGCATTCGGTTCCGTTCCATTCTCTTCCATTACACTCCGTTCCATTCCATTCCATTCCATAGAATTCCATTCCATTCCATTCCATTCCATTCCATTGCACTCCATTCCATTCCATTCCATTCCATTCCATTCCGTTCCATTGCACTCCATTCCATTCCATTTTATTCCATTCCATTCCATTCCATTCCATTCCATTCCATTCCATTCCGTTCCATTGCACTCTATTCCATTCCATTTTATTCCATTCCATTCCGTTCAGTTCCTATATTTTCCGTTCCATTCTGGTCCATTCCAGTCCATTCCATTCCACTCCATTCCATTCAATTCAGTTCCATTGCTCTCCATTTCATTCCATTCCATTCCATTCGATTCCATTCCATTCCATTCCATTGGTCTCCGTTCCATTCAATTCCGCCATTCCATTCCATTCCATGCCATTCCGTTCCATTTCATTAACTTCCATTCCATTCCATTCCATTGCGTTCCATTCCGTTCCTTTCTTATCCATTCCATTCCATACAATTTCTTTCCATTCCGTTCTATTACATTCCGTTATCTTCCGTTCCATTGCATTCCATTCCATTCCATCCCATTCCTTTCTGTTCTATTCCATTCCATTCTATTCCATTCCATGCCATTCCATTACTTTCCATTGTATTCCATTCCACACTATTCCATTATATTCCTTTCCTTCAACAGGTTCTCAATCTGTCACCCTGGATGCATTGCAGTGGCACAGTATCAGCTCACATTTTATTTCACCGTTCCATTGCATTGCATTCCATTCCATTTCATTGCATTCGGTGGCATTCCATTCCATTGCATTCCATTGCATTCCATACCATTCCATTGCACTCCACTGCACTCCACTCCACTTCAGTCCATATCGTTACATTTTGTTCCATTCCATTCCGTTACACTCCATTCTATTCCATTAAATTCCATTCCATTCCATTCCACTCGACTCCGTTGCAATCCATTCCACTCCACTCCACTCCCTTCTATTTCATTGCATTCCTTTCGACACTATTCTATTCTATTCCTTAAATTCAACAATTTTACAATCTGTCAGCCAGACTGGATTGCAGAGGCACAATGTCAGCTCACATTTTATTTCACCGTTACATTCGAGTCCTTTCCTCTCTATTCTGTTCCAATCCATTCCATTCCATTCCATTCCACTCCATTCCATTGCATTCCATTCCATTCCATTCCAATTCCTTCCATTCCATTCCATTCTGTTCCGTTCCGTTCCATTGCACTCCATTCCATTCCATTCCTTTCCATTCCGTTCCATTCCGTTCCATTCCATTCCATTCCATTTCGCTCCATTCCTTTTCATTACATTCCACTGCACTCCATTCCATGCCATTGCATTCAATTCCTTTCCATTCCTTTCCATTTCATTCCATTCCATTCCATTCCATTCCACACTATTCTATTCTATTCCTTTCTTTCCACAACTTCTCAACTGTCACCCTGGCTGGAATGCAGTGTCACAATGTCTTCTCACATTTTATTTCACCATTCCATTCCATTCCATTCCATTCCATTCCATTCCATTCCATTCCATTCCATTCCATTCCTTTCCATTGCCTGCCATTCCACAGCATTTTATTCTATTCCTTTCTTTCAACAAGTTCTCAATCTGTCACCCAGACTGGATTGCAGGGGCACAATGGCGGCTCACATTTTATTTCACAAGTCCATTCCATTCCATTCCAATCCATTCCATTCCCTTCCGTTCCATTGCATTCCATTCTGTTCCCATCCGTTCAGATCCATTCCGTTCCATTCTATTCCATTCCAATCCATTCCATTGCATTCCATTCCATTCCATTCCATTCCATTCCATTCCATTCCATTCCACACTCTTCTCTTCTATTCCTTTCTTTCAACAAGTTCTCAGTATGTCACCCTGGCTGGATTGCCGTTGTACAATGTCAGCTCACATTATATTTCACGTTTCCATTCCATTCCATTCCATTCCATACATCCATATTCTATTCTATTCCTTGCTTCCAACAATTTCTCAATCTGACACCCTGGTTGGATTGCTGTGGCACAATGTCAGCTCACTTTTTATTTCTCCGTTCAATTCCATTCTGTTCCATTCCATTCCATTGCATTCCCTTTTATTCAATTCCATTTCATTCCATTCTGATCCATTCCGTTCCCTTGCAGTCCTTTCCATTCCATTCCATTCCATTAAATTCCATTCCATTCCATTCCAATTCATTCCATTCCACTACAATCCATTCCGTTCTGTTCCCTTCCATTCCATTCCATTCCATTCCTTTCAGTTCCATTACACTCTATTCCATTGAATTCCACTCCTCTCCACTTCACTCCACACCACTGCAATCCATTGCATTCCCTTCAGTTCCTTCCATTCCACACTATTCTGTTCTATTCCTTTCTTTCATAACGTTCTCAATCTGTCACAATGGATGGATTGCAGTGGCACAATGTCAGCTCACATTTTATTTCACTGTTCCATTCCATTGCATTTCATTTCATTCCATTCCATTCCATTACATTCCATTGTACTCCATTCCGTTCCGTTCCGTTCCGTTCCGTTCCATTCCATTCCATTCCATTTCATTCCATTGCACTCCATTCCATTCCATTCAATTCCATTCCATTGTACTCCATTCCATTCCATTCCATTCCGTTTCATTGCACTCCGTTCCATTTCGTTCCATTCCATTCCATTATGTTCCCATCTTTTCCGTTCCATTCGGGTCCATTCCATTCCTTTCCATTCCATTCAATTCCAATCCACACTCCTCTATTCTATCCATTTCAATCAAGAAGTTCTCAATCTGTCAACATCGTTGGATTGCAATGGCACAATGTCAGCTCACATTTTATTTCACCGTTCCATTCCATTCCATCCCATTCCATTCCATTCCATTCCATTCTACTCCATTCCATTCCATTCCACTGCATTCCGTTCCATTCCATTCTCTTCCATTACACTCCGTTCCATTCCATTCCATTCCATTGAATTCCATCCCGTTCCATTCCATTCTATTGCATTCCATTCCATTCCATTCCATTCCATTCCGTTCCGTTGCCTTCCATTCCATTCCAATCCATTCCGTTCCGTTCCATTCCATTCCATTCCTTTCCATTCCATTCTGTTCCTATCTTTTCCGTTCCATTCTGGTGCATTCCAGTCCATTCCATTCCATTCCATTCCATTCCATTCCATTCCATTCGGTTCCATTGCTCTCCATTCCATTCCATTCCATTCCATACGATTCCATTCCATTCCGTTCCATTGCTCTCCATTCCATTCAATTCAATTCCACCATTCCATTCCATTCCATTCCATTCCATTCCATTCCGTTCTATTACATTCCATTCTCTTCCGTTCCATTGCATTCCATTCCATTCCATCCCATTCCTTTCTGTTCTATTCCATTCCATTCTATTCCATTCCATGCCATTCCATTACTTTCCATTCTATTCCATTCCACACTATTCCATTATATTCCTTTCCTTCAACAGGTTCTCAATCTGTCACCCTGGATGGATTGCAGTGGCACAGTATCAGCTCATATTTTATTTCACCGTTCCATTCCATTGCACTCCATTCCATTGCATTTCATTCGGTTGCATTCCATTCCATTGCATTGCATTGCATTCCATACCATTCCATTGCACTCCACTGCACACCACTCCACTTCAGTCCATATCGTTACTTTTTGTTCCATTCCGTTCAGTTACACTCCATTCTATTCCATTAAATTCCATTCCATTCCATTCCATTGAATTCCATTCCATTCCATTACATTCCATTGCACTACATTCCATTCCATTCCATTGCATTCCATTCCGTTCCTTTCTTATCCATTCCATTCTATTCAATTTCTTTCCATTCCATTCTATTACATTCCGTTCTCTTCCGTTCCATTGCATTCCATTCCATTCCATCCCATTCCTTTCTGTTCTATTCCATTCCATTCCATTCCATTCCATTCCATTCCATTCCATTCCATTGTACTCCGTTCCGTTCAGTTCCGTTCCGTTCCGTTCCGTTCCTTTCCATTCCATTTCATTCCATTGCACTCCATTCCATTCCATTCAATTCCATTCCATTGTACTCCATTCCATTCCATTCCATTCCATTCCATTCCGTTTCATTGCACTCCGTTCCAATTCGTTCCATTCCATTCCATTATGTTCCCATCTTTTCCGTTCCATTCGGGTCCATTCCATTCCTTTCCATTCCATTCTATTCCAATCCACACTCCTCTATTCTATCCCTTTCAATCAAGAAGTTCTCAATCTGTCACCATCGTTGGATTGCAATGGCACAATGTCAGCTCACATTTTATTTCACCGTTCCATTCCATTCCGTTCCATTCCATTCCATTCCATTCCATTCCATTCCATTCCATTCCATTCTATTCCACTGCATTCCGTTCCGTTCCATTCCATTCTCTTCCATTACACTGCGTTCCATTCCATTCCATTCCATTGAATTCCATTCCGTTTCATTGCACTCCGTTCCATTTCGTTCCATTCAATTCTATTCTGTTCCCATCTGTTCCATCCTATTCGGGTCCATTCCATTCGTTTCCTTTCCATTCAATTCCAATCCACACTCCTCTATTCTATTCCTTTCAATCAAGTAGTTCTCAATCTATCACCCTCGTTTAATTGCAATGGCACAATGTCAGCTCACATTTTATTTCACCGTTTCATTCCATTCCATTCCATTCCATTCCATTCTATTCTATTCCATTCCATTCCACTGCATTCCGTTCCGTTCCATTCTCTTCCTTTACAATCCGTTCCATTCCATTCCATTCCATAGAATTCCATTCCATTCCGTTCCATTCCATTCCATTGCACTCCATTCCATTCCATTCCATTCCATTCCATTCCGTTCCATTGCACTCCATTCCATTCCATTTTATTCCATTCCATTCCATTCCATTCCATTCCATTCCATTCCGTTCCATTGCACTCTATTCCATTCCATTTTATTCCATTCCATTCCGTTCAGTTCCTATATTTTCCGTTCCATTCTGGTCCATTCCAGTCCATTCCATTCCACTCCATTCCATTCAATTCGGTTCCATTCCTCTCCATTTCATTCCATTCCATTCCATTCGATTCCATTCCGTTCCATTCCATTGCTCTCCGCTCCATTCAATTCAATTCCGCCATTCCATTCCATTCCATGCCATTCCGTTCCATTTCATTCCCTTCCATTCCATTCCATTCCATTCCATTCCATTCCATTCCATTCCATTGCGTTCCATTCCATTCCTTTCTTATCCATTCCATTCCATACAATTTCTTTCCATTCCATTCTATTACATTCCGTTCTCTTCCGTTCCATTGCATTCCATTCCATTCCATCCCATTCCTTTCTGTTCTATTCCATTCCATTCTATTCCATTCCATGCCATTCCTTTACTTTCCATTGTATTCCATTCCACACTATTCCATTATATTCCTTTCCTTCAACAGGTTCTCAATCTGTCACCCTGGATGGATTGCAGTGACACAGTATCAGCTCACATTTTATTTCACCGTTCCATTGCATTGCATTCCATTCCATTTCATTGCATTCGGTTGCATTCCATTCCATTGCATTCCATTGCATTCCATACCATTCCATTGCACTCCACTGCACTCCACTCCACTTCAGTCCATATCGTTACATTTTGTTCCATTCCATTCCGTTACACTCCATTCTATTCCATTAAATTCCATTCCATTCCATTCCACTCGACTCCGTTGCAATCCATTCCACTCCATTCCACTCCCTTCTATTTCACTGCATTCCTTTCGACACTATTCTATTCTATTCCTTCCATTCAACAATTTTACAATCTGTCAGCCAGACTGGATTGCAGAGGCACAATGTCAGCTCACATTTTATTTCACCATTACATTCGACTCCTTTCCTCTCTATTCTGTTCCAATCCATTCCATTCCATTCCATTCCACTCCATTCCATTGCATTCCATTCCATTCCATTCCAATTCCTTCCATTCCATTCCATTCTGTTCCGTTCCGTTCCATTGCACTCCATTCCATTCCATTCCTTTCCATTCCGTTCCATTCCGTTCCATTCCATTCCATTCCATTTCGCTCCATTCCTTTTCATTACGTTCCACTGCACTCCATTCCATGCCATTGCATTCAATTCCTTTCCATTCCTTTCCATTTCATTCCATTCCATTCCATTCCATTCCATTCCATTCCACACTATTCTATTCTATTCCGTTCTTTCCACAACTTCTCAACTGTCACCCTGGCTGGAATGCAGTGTCACAATGTCTTCTCACATTTTATTTCACCATTCCATTCCATTCCATTCCATTCCATTCCATTCCATTCCATTCCATTCCATTCCATTCCTTTCCATTGCATGCCATTCCACAGCATTTTATTCTATTCCTTTCTTTCAACAAGTTCTCAATCTGTCACCCAGACTGGATTGCAGGGGCACAATGGCGGCTCACATTTTATTTCACAAGTCCATTCCATTCCATTCCAGTCCATTCCATTCCCTTCCGTTCCATTGCATTCCATTCTGTTCCCATCCGTTCAGATCCATTCCGTTCCATTCTATTCCATTCCAATCCATTCCATTGCATTCCATTCCATTCCATTCCATTCCATTCCATTCCATTCCATTCCATTCCACACTCTTCTCTTCTATTCCTTTCTTTCAACAAGTTCTCAATACGTCACCCTGGCTGGATTGCAGTGGTATAATGTCAGCTCACATTTTATTTCACGTTTCCATTCCATTCCATTCAATTCCATTCCATTCCATTCCACACATCAATATTCTATTCTATTCCTTCCTTCCAACAATTTCTCAATCTGACACCCTGGTTAGATTTATATGGCACAATGTCAGCTCACTATTTATTTCACCGTTCGATTCCATTCTATTCCATTCCATTCCATTGCATTTCGTTCCATTCCGATCCATTCCGTTCCATTACAGTCCATTCCATTCCATTACATGAAATTCCATTCGATTCCATTCCAATTCATTCCATTCCATTCCAATCCGTTCCCTTCTGTTCCCTTCCATTCCATTCCATTTCGTTCCATTCATTTCCATTACACTCCATTGCATTCCATTCCAATCCGTTCCATTCTGTTCCCTTCCATTCCATTCCATTTCGTTCCATTCTCTTCCATTCATTTCCATTACACTCCATTCCATTCCATTCCACTCCTCTCCACTTCACTCCATGCCACTGCAATCCATTCCATTCCCTTCAGTTCCTTCCATGCCACACAATTCTAATCAATTCCTTTCTTATAAAAAGTTCTCAATCTGTCACAATGGCTGGATTGCAGTGGCACAGTGTCAGCTCATATTTTATTTCACGGTTCCATTCCATTGCTTTCCATTCCATTGCATTTCATTCGGTTGCATTCCAATCCACTGCATTCCATTGCATTCCATACCATTCCATTGCACTCCACTGCACTCCACTCCACTTCAGTCCATATCGTTTCTTTTTGTTCCATTCCATTCCGTTACACTCCATTCTATTCCATTAAATTCCATTCCATTCCATTCCACTCGACTCCATTGCAATCCACTCCACTCCAGTCCATTCTATTTCATTGCATTCCTTTCCACACTATTCTATTCTATTCCTTCCATTCAACAATTTTTCAATCTGTCACCCTGACTGGATTGCAGAGGCACAATGTCAGCTCACATTTTATTTCACCGTTACATTCGATTCCCTTCCTCTCTATTCTATTCCAATCCATTCCATTCCATTCGATTCCATTCCATTCCATTCCATTCCATTCCATTCCATACCATAGCATTCCACACTATTGTATTCTATTCCTTCCTTTCAACAAGTTCTCAATCTGTCACCCTGGCTAGATTGCAGAGGCTCAACATCAGCTCACATTTTAATTCACTGTTCCATTCCGTTCCATTCATATCCATTCCATTCCATTCCACTCCATTCCATTGCATTCCATTCCATTCCATTCCAATTCCTTCCATTCCATTCCATTCTGTTCCGTTTCGTTCCATTGCACTCCATTCCATTCCATTCCTTTCCATTCCATTCCATTCCGTTCCATTCCATTCCATTCCATTTCGCTCCATTCGTTTTCATTACATTCCATTGCACTCCATTCCATGCCATTCCATTCAATTCCATTCAATTCCTTTCCATTTCATTCCATTCCATTCCACACTATTCTATTCTATTCCTTTCTTTCAACAAATTCTCAACTGTCACCCTGGCTGGAATGCAGTGTCACAATGTCTTCTCACATTTTATTTCACCGTTCCATTCCACTGCATTCCATTCCATTCCATTCCATTCCATTCCATTCCATTCCATTCCATTCCATTCCATTCCATTCCATTCCTTTCCAATGCATGCCATTCCACAGCATTTTATTATATTCCTTTCTTTCAACAATTTCTCAGTCTGTCACCCAGACTGGATTGCAGGGGCACAATGGGGGCTCACATTTTATTTCACCAGTCCATTCCAATCCATTCCATTCCCTTTCCTTCCATTGCATTCCTTTCCGTTCCAATCTGTTCAGTTCCATTCCGTTCCATTCTATTCCATTCCATTCCATTCCATTCCATTCCATTCCATTCCATTCCACAGTCTTCTCTTCTATTGCTTTCTTTCAACAAGTTCTCAATATGTCACCCTGGCTGGATTGCTGTGGTACAATGTCAGCTCACATTATATTTCACGTTTCCATTCCATTTCATTCCATTCCATACATCAATATTCTATTCTATTCCTTGCTTCCAACAATTTCTCAATCTGACACCCTGGTTGGATTGCTGTGGCACAATGTCAGCTCACTTTTTATTTCTCCGTTCAATTCCATTCTGTTCCATTCCATTCCATTGCATTCCCTTCCATTCAATTCCATTTCGTTCCATTCTGATCCATTCCGTTCCCTTGCAGTCCTTTCCATTCCATTCCATTCCATTAAATTCCATTCCATTCCATTCCAATTCATTCCATTCCATTCCAATCCATTCCGTTCTGTTCCCTTCCATTCCATTCCATTCCATTCCTTTCAGTTCCATTACACTCTATTCCATTGAATTCCACTCCTCTCCACTTCACTCCACACCACTGCAATCCATGGCATTCCCTTCAGTTCCTTCCATTCCACACTATTCTGTTCTATTCCTTTCTTTCAAAACGTTCTCAAACTGTCACAATGGATGGATTGCAGTGGCACAATGTCAGCTCACATTTTATTTCACTGTTCCATTCCATTGCATTTCATTTCATTCCATTCCATTCCATTCCATTCCATTGTACTCCATTCCGTTCCATTCCGTTCCGTTCCGTTCCATTCCATTCCATTTCATTCCATTGCACTCCATTCCATTCCATTCAATTCCATTCCATTGTACTGCATTCCATTCCATTCCATTCCATTCCGTTTCATTGCACTCCGTTACATTTCGTTCCATTCCATTCCATTATGTTCCCATCTTTTCCGTTCCATTCGGGTCCATTCCATTCCTTTCCATTCCATTCAATTCCAATCCACACTCCTCTATTCTATCCCTTTCAATCAAGAAGTTCTCAATCTGTCACCATCGTTGGATTGCAATGGCACAATGTCAGCTCACATTTTATTTCACCGTTCCATTCAATTCCATTCCATTCCATTCCATTCCATTCCATTCCATTCCATTCCATTCCATTCCATTCCGTTTCATTGCACTCCGTTACATTTCGTTCCATTCCATTCCATTATGTTCCCATCTTTTCCGTTCCATTCGGGTCCATTCCATTCCTTTCCATTCCATTCAATTCCAATCCACACTCCTCTATTCTATCCCTTTCAATCAAGAAGTTCTCAATCTGTCACCATCGTTGGATTGCAATGGCACAATGTCAGCTCACATTTTATTTCACCGTTCCATTCCATTCCATTCCATTCCATTCCATTCTATTCCATTCCATTCCTTTCCACGGCATTCCGTTCCGTTCCATTCTCTTCGATTACACCCCGTTCCATTCCATTCCATTCCATTGAATTCCATTCCTTTCCATTCCATTCCATTTCATTCCTTTCCATTCCATTCTATTCCATTCGATTCCATTCCATTCCATTCCATTCCGTTCCATTCCATTCCATTCCGTTCCATTGCACTCCATTCCATTCCATTCCATTCCATTCTGTTCCTATCTTTTCCGTTCCATTCTGGTCCCTTCCATTCCATTCCATTCCACTCCATTCCATTCCATTCCATTCCATTCGGTTCAATTGCTCTCCATTCCATTCCATTCCATTCCATTCGATTCTATTCCATTCCGTTCCATTGCTCTCCATTCCATTCCATTCAATTCCACCATTCTATTCCATTCCATTCCATTCCATTACATTACATTACATTCCATTCCGTTCCATTCCGTTCCTTTCTGATCCCTTCCATTCCATTAAATTTCTTTCCATTCCGTTCTATTACATTCCATTCTCTTCCGTTCCATTGCATTCCATTCCATTCCATCCCATTCCTTTCTGTTCTATTCCATTCCATTCTATTCCATTCCATGCCATTCCATTACTTTCCATTCTATTCCATTCCACACTGTTCCATTATATTCCTTTCCTTCAACAGGTTCTCAATCTGTCACCCTGGATGCATTGCAGTGGCACAGTATCAGCTCACATTTTATTTCACCGTTCAATTGCCTTGCATTCCATTGCATTTCATTGCATTCGGTGGCATTCCATTCCATTGCATTCCATTGCATTCCATACCATTCCATTGCACTCCACTGCACTCCACTCCACTTCAGTCCATATCGTTACATTTTGTTCCATTCCATTCCGTTACACTCCATTCTATTCCATTAAATTCCATTCCATTCCATTCCACTCGACTCCGTTGCAATCCATTCCACTCCACTCCACTCCCTTCTATTTCATTGCATTCCTTTCGACACTATTCTATTCTATTCCTTCCATTCAATAATTTTGCAATCTGTCAGCCAGACTGGATTGCAGAGGCACAATGTCAGCTCACATTTTATTTCACCGTTACATTCGATTCCTTTCCTCTCTATTCTGTTCCAATCCATTCCATTCCATTCCATTCCACTCCATTCCACTGCATTCCATTCCATTCCATTCCAATTCCTTCCATTCCATTCCATTCTGTTCCGTTCCGTTCCATTGCACTCCATTCCATTCCATTCCTTTCCATTCCGTTCCATTCCGTTCCATTCCATTCCATTCCATTTCACTCCATTCCTTTTCATTACGTTCCACTGCACTCCATTCCATGCCATTGCATTCAATTCCATTCCATTCCTTTCCATTTCATTCCATTCCATTCCATTCCATTCCATTCCATTCCATTCCATTCCACACTATTCTATTCTATTCCTTTCTTTCCAAAACTTCTCAACTGTCACCCTGGCTGGAATGCAGTGTCACAATGTTTTCTCACATTTTATTTCACCATTCCATTCCATTCCATTCCATTCCATTCCATTCCATTCCATTCCATTCCATTCCATTCCATTCCTTTCCATTGCATGCCATTCCACAGCATTTTATTCTATTCCTTTCTTTCAACAAGTTCTCAATCTGTCACCCAGACTGGATTGCAGGGGCACAATGGCGGCTCACATTTTATTTCACCAGTCCATTCCATTCCATTCTAATCCATTCCATTCCCTTCCGTTCCATTGCATTCCATTCCGTTCCCATCCGTTCAGTTCCATTCCATTCCGTTCCATTGCACTCCATTCCATTCCATTCCATTCCATTCCATTCAATTCCATTCCATTCTGTTCCTATCTTTTCCTTTCCATTCTGGTCCATTCCAGTCCATTCCATTCAATTCCATTCCACTCCATTCCATTCCATTCCATTCCATTCGGTTCCATTGCTCTCAATTCCATTCCATACCATTCATTCGATTCTATTCCATTCCGTTCCATTGCTCTCCATTCCATTCCATTCAATTCCACCATTCCATTCCATTCCATTACATTCCATTCCATTCCATTCCATTGCATTCCATTCCGTTCCTTTCTTATCCATTCCATTCTATTCAATTTCTTTCCATTCCGTTCTATTACATTCCGTTCTCTTCCGTTCCATTGCATTCCATTCCATTCCATCCAATTCCTTTCTGTTCTATTCCATTCCATTCCATTCCATTCCATTCCATTGTACTCCGTTCCGTTCAGTTCCGTTCCGTTCCGTTCCATTCCATTCCATTTCATTCCATTGCACTCCATTCCATTCCATTCAATTCCATTCCATTGTACTCCATTCCATTCCATTCCATTCCATTCCGTTTCATTGCACTCCGTTCCATTTCGTTCCATTCCATTCCATTATGTTCCCATCTTTTCCGTTCCATTCGGGTCCATTCCATTCCTTTCCATTCCATTCTATTCCAATCCACACTCCTCTATTCTATCCCTTTAAATCAAGAAGTTCTCAATCTGTCACCATCGTTGGATTGCAATGGCACAATGTCAGCTCACGTTTTATTTCACCGTTCCATTCCATTCCGTTCCATTCCATTCCATTCCATTCCATTCTATTCCATTCCATTCCATTCCACTGCATTCCGTTCCGTTCCATTCCATTCTCCTCCATTACACTCCGTTCCATTCCATTCCATTCCATTGAATTCCATTCCGTTTCATTGCACTCCGTTCCATTTCGTTCCATTCAATTCTATTCTGTTCCCATCTGTTCCGTTCCATTCGGGTCCATTACATTCCTTTCCATTCCATTCAATTCCAATCCACACTCCTCTATTCTATTCCTTTCAATCAAGTAATTCTCAATCTATCACCCTCGTTGTATTGCAATGGCACAATGTCAGCTCACATTTTATTTCCCCGTTTCTTTCCCTTCCATTCCATTCCATTCCGTTCCATTCCATTCCATTCTATTCTATTCCATTCCATTCCGCTGCATTCGGTTCCGTTCCATTCTCTTCCATTACACTCCGTTCCATTCCATTCCATTCCATAGAATTCCATTCCATTCCATTCCATTCCATTCCATTGCACTCCATTCCATTCCATTCCATTCCATTCCATTCCGTTCCATTGCACTCCATTCCATTCCATTTTATTCCATTCCATTCCATTCCATTCCATTCCATTCCATTCCGTTCCATTGCACTCTATTCCATTCCATTTTATTCCATTCCATTCCGTTCAGTTCCTATATTTTCCGTTCCATTCTGGTCCATTCCAGTCCATTCCATTCCACTCCATTCCATTCAATTCGGTTCCATTGCTCTCCATTTCATTCCATTCCATTCCATTCGATTCCATTCCATTCCATTCCATTGCTCTCCGTTCCATTCCATTCAATTCCGCCATTCCATTCCAATCCATGCCATTCCGTTCCATTTCATTAACTTCCATTCCATTCCATTCCACTGCATTCCGTTCCGTTCCATTCTCTTCCATTACACTCCGTTCCATTCCATTCCATTCCATTCCATTCCATTCCATTCCATTCCTTTCCTTTCTGATCCATTCCATTCCATTCAATTTCTTTCCATTCCGTTCTATTACATTCCATTCTCTTCCGTTCCATTGCATTCCATTCCATTCCATCCCATTCCTTTCTGTTCTATTCCATTCCATTCTATTCCATTCCATGCCATTCCATTACTTTCCATTCTATTCCATTCCACACTATTCCATTATATTCCTTTCCTTCAACAGGTTCTCAATCTGTCACCCTGGATGGATTGCAGTAGCAGAGTATCAGCTCACATTTTATTTCACCATTCCATTGCGTTGCATTCCATTCCATTTCATTGCATTCGGTTGCATTCCATTCCATTGCATTCCATTGCATTCCATACCATTCCATTGCACTCCACTGCACTCCACTCCACTTCAGTCCATATCGTTACATTTTGTTCCATTCCATTCCGTTACACTCCATTCTATTCCATTAAATTCCATTCCATTCCATTCCACTCGACTCCGTTGCAATCCATTCCACTCCACTCCACTCCCTTCTATTTCATTGCATTCCTTTCGACACTATTCTATTCTATTCCTTCCATTCAACAATTTTTCAATCTGTCACCCTGACTGGATTGCGGAGGCACAATGTCAGCTCACATTTTATTTCACCGTTACATTCGATTCCGTTCCTCTCTATTCTATTCCAATCCAATCCATTCGATTCCATTCCATTCCATTCCATTCCATTCCATACCATAGCATTCCACACTATTGTATTCTATTCCTTCCTTTCAGCATGTTCTCAATCTGTCACCCTGGCTAAATTACAGAGGCTCAAAATCAGCTCACATTTTAATTCACTGTTCCATTCCGTTCCATTCATATCCATTCCATTCCATTCCACTCCATTCCATTGCATTCCATTCCATTCAATTCCAATTCCTTCCATTCCATTCCATTCTGTTCCGTTTCGTTCCATTGCACTCCATTCCATTCCTTTCCATTCCATTCCATTCCGTTCCATTCCATTCCATTCCATTTCGCTCCATTCGTTTTCATTACATTCCATTGCACTCCATTCCATGCCATTCCATTCAATTCCATTCAATTCCTTTCCATTTCATTCCATTCCATTCCACACTATTCTATTCTATTCCTTTCTTTCAACAACTTCTCAACTGTCACCCTGGCTGGAATGCAGTGTCACAATGTCTTCTCACATTTTATTTCACCGTTCCATTCCACTGCATTCCATTCCATTCCATTCCATTCCATTCCATTCCATTCCATTCCATTCCTTTCCAATGCATGCCATTCCACAGCATTTTATTCTATTCCTTTCTTTCAACAATTTCTCAGTCTGTCACCCAGACTGGATTGCAGGGGCACAATGGCGGCTCACATTTTATTTCACCAGTCCATTCCAATCCATTCCATTCCCTTTCCTTCCATTGCATTCCTTTCCGTTCCAATATGTTCAGTTCCATTCCGTTCCATTCTATTCTATTCCATTCCATTCCATTCCATTCCACACTCTTCTCTTCTATTCCTTTCTTTCAACAAGTTCTCAATATGTCACCCTGGCTGGATTGCCGTGGTACAATATCAGCTCACATTATATTTCACGTTTCCATTCCATTCTATTCCATTCCATACATCAATATTCTATTCTATTCCTTGCTTCCAACAATTTCTCAATCTGACACCCTGGTTGGATTGCTGTGGCACAATGTCAGCTCACTTTTTATTTCTCCGTTCAATTCCATTCTGTTCCATTCCATTCCATTGCATTCCCTTCCATTCAATTCCATTTCGTTCCATTCTGATCCATTCCGTTCCCTTGCAGTCCTTTCCATTCCATTCCATTCCATTAAATTCCATTCCATTCCATTCCAATTCATTCCATTCCACTCCAATCCATTCCGTTCTGTTCCCTTCCGTTCCATTCCATTCCATTCCTTTCAGTTCCATTACACTCTATTCCATTGTATTCCACTCCTCTCCACTTCACTCCACACCACTGCAATCCATTGCATTCCCTTCAGTTCCTTCCATTCCACACTATTCTGTTCTATTCCTTCCTTTCAAAACGTTCTCAATCTGTCAAAATGGATGCATTGCAGTGGCACAATGTCAGCTCACATTTTATTTCACTGTTCCATTCCATTGCATTTCATTTCATTCCATTCCATTCCATTCCATTCCATTCCATTGTACTCCATTCCGTTCCGTTCCGTTCCGTTCCGTTCCATTCCATTCCATTCCATTTCATTCCATTGCACTCCATTCCATTCCATTCAATTCCATTCCATTGTACTCCATTCCATTCCATTCCATTCCATTCCATTCCATTCCGTTTCATTGCACTCCGTTCCATTTCGTTCCATTCCATTCCATTATATTCCCATCTTTTCCGTTCCATTCGTGTCCATTCCATTACTTTCCATTCCATTCAATTCCAATACACACTCCTCTATTCTATCCCTTTCAATCAAGGAGTTCTCAATCTGTCACCATTGTTGGATTGCAATGGCACAATGTCAGCTCATATTTTATTTCACCGTTCCATTCCATTCCATTCCATTCCATTCCATTCCATTCCATTCTATTCCATTCCATTCCATTCCACTGAGTTCCGTTCCGCTCCATTCTCTTCCATTACACTCCGTTCCATTCCATTCCATTCCATTGAATTCCATTCCGTTCCATTCCATTCCATTGCGTTCCATTCCATTCCATTCCGTTCCGGTCCATTCCATTCCATTCCGTTACATTCCGTTCCATTCCATTCCATTCTGTTCCTATCGTTTCCGTTCCATTCTGGTCCATTCCAGTCCATTCCATTCCATTCCATTCCATTCCATTCCATTCCATTCGGTTCCATTGCTCTCCATTCCATTCAATTCCATTCCATTCGATTCCATTCCATTCCGTTCCATTGCTCTCCATTCCATTCCATTCAATTCCACCATTCCATTCAATTCCATTCCATTCCATTCCATTCCGTTCCATTCCGTTCCTTTCTGATCCATTCCATTCCATTCAATTTCTTTCCATTTCGTTCTATTACATTCCATTCTCTTCCGTTCCATTGCATTGCATTCCATTCCATCCCATTCCTTTCTTTTCTATTCCATTCCACTCTATTCCATTCCATGCCATTCCATTACTTTCCATTCTATTCCATTCCACGCTATTCCATTATATTCCTTTCCTTCAACAGGTTCTCAATCTGTCACCCTGGATGGATTGCAGTGGCACAGTATCAGCTCACATTTTATTTCACCGTTCCATTGCATTGCATTCCATTCCATTTCATTGCATTGGGTTGCATTCCATTCCATTGCATTCCATTGCATTCCATACCATTCCATTGCACTCCACTGCACTCCACTCCACTTCAGTCCATATCGTTACATTTTGTTCCATTCCATTCCGTTACACTCCATGCTATTCCATTAAATTCCATTCCATTCCATTCCACTCGACTCCGTTGCAATCCATTCCACTCCACTCCACTCCCTTCTGTTTCATTGCATTCCTTTCAACACTATTCTATTCTATTCCTTCCATTCAACAATTTTTCAATCTGTCACCCTGACTGGATTGCAGAGGCACAATGTCAGCTCACATTTTATTTCACCGTTACATTCGATTCCTTTCCTCTCTATTCTGTTCCAATCCATTCCATTCCATTCCATTCCACTCCATTACATTGCATTCCATTCCATTCCAATTCCTTCGATTCCATTCCATTCTGTTCCGTTCCGTTCCATTGCACTCCATTCCATTCCATTCCTTTCCATTCCGTTCCATTCCGTTCCAATCCATTCCATTCCATTTCGCTCCATTCCTTTTCATTACGTTCCACTGCACTCCATTCCATGCCATTGCATTCAATTCCATTCAGTTCCTTTCCATTTCATTCCATTCCATTCCATTCCATTCCATTCCATTCCATTCCATTCCACACTATTCTATTCTATTCTTTTCTTTCCACAACTTCTCAACTGTCACCCTGGCTGGAATGCAGTGTCACAATGTCTTCTCACATTTTATTTCACCATTCCATTCCATTCCATTCCATTCCATTCCATTCCATTCCATTCTATTCCATTCCATTCCATTCCTTTCCATTGCATGCCATTCCACAGCATTTTATTCTATTCCTTTCTTTCAACAAGTTCTCAATCTGTCACCCAGACTGGATTGCAGGGGCACAATGGCGGCTCTCATTTTATTTCACCAGTCCATTCCATTCCATTCCAATCCATTCCATCGCCTTCCGTTCCATTGCATTCCATTCCGTTCCCATCCGTTGAGTTCCATTCCGTTCCATTCTATTCCATTCCATTCCATTCCATTCCACACTCTTCTCTTCTATTCCTTTCTTTCTACAAGTTCTCAATATGTCACCCTGGATGGATTGCAGTGTTATAATGTCAGCTCACATTTTATTTCACGTTTCCGTTCCATTCCATTCAATTCCACTCCATTCCATTCCATACATCAATATTCTATTCTATTCCTTCCTTCCAACAATTTCTCAATCTGACACCCTGGTTGGATTTCTGTGGCACAATGTCAGCTCACTTTTTATTTCACCGTTCGATTCCATTCTATTCCATTCCATTCCATTGCATTCCCTTCCATTCAATTCCATTTCATTCCATTCCGATCCATTCCGTTCCATTACAGTCCATTCCATTCCATTCCATGAAATTCCATTCCTTTCCATTCCAATTCATTCCATTCCATTCCAATCCGTTCCGTTCTGTTCCCTTCCATTCCATTCCATTGCGTTCCATTCATTTCCATTACACTCCATTCCATTCCATTCCATTCCAATCCGTTCCGTTCTGTTCCCTTCCATTCCATTCCATTTCGTTCCATTCTGTTCCATTCATTTCCATTACACTCCATTCCATTCCATTCCACTCCTCTCCACTTCACTCCATGCCACTGCAATCCATTCCATTCCCTTCAGTTCCTTCCATTCCACACTGTTCTAATCAATTCCTTTCTTCCAAAAAGTTCTCAATCTGTCACAATGGCTGGATTGCAGTGGCACAATGTCAGCTCACATTTTATTTCACTCTTCCATTCCATTGCATTCCATTTCATTCCATTCCATTCCATTCCATTGCATTCCATTCCATTGCATTCCATTCCATTCCATTGCATTCCATTCCATTCCATTGCATTCCATTCCATTGCATTCCATTTCATTGCATTCCATTCCATTCCATTGCATGCCATTCCATTGCATTCCATTCCATTCCATTCCATTCCATTACACTCCATTCCATTCCATTCCATTCCATTTCATTCCATTCCGTTTCATTCCATTCCATTGCATTCCATTCCATTCCATTCCACTGCATTCCATTCCATTTTCTTCCATTCCATTCCATTCCATTCCTTTCCATTCCATTCCATTCCATTCCATTCCATTCCATTCCTTTGCATGCCATTCCACAGCATTTTATTCTGTTCCTTTCTTTCAACAACTTCTCAATCTGTCACCCAGACTGGATAGCAGGGGCACAATGGCGGCTCACATATTATTTCACCAGTCCATTCCATTCCATTCCAATCCATTCCATTCCCTTCCGTTCCTTGGCATTCCATTCCGTTCCCATCCGTTCAGTTCCATTCCATTCCATTCTATTCCATTCCATTCCATTCCATTCCATTCCATTCCACACTCTTCCTTTCTATTCCTTTCTTTCAACAAGTTCTCAACATGTCACCCTGGCTGGATTGCAGTGGTACAATGTCAGCTCACATTTTATTTCACGTTTGCATTCCATTCCATTCCATTCCATTCCATTCCATACATCAATATTCTATTCTATTCCTTCCTTCCCACAATTTCTCAATCTGACACCCTTGTTGGATTGCTGTGGCACAATGTAACCTCACTTTTTATTTCACCGTTCGATTCCATTCTATTTCATTCCATTCCATTGCATTCCCTTCCATTCAATTCCATTTCATTCCCTTCCGATCCATTCCGTTCCATTACAGTCCATTCCATTCCATTCCATTCCATGAAATTCCATTCCTTTCCATTCCAATTCATTCCATTACATTCCAATCCGTTCCGTTCTGTTCCCTTCCATTCCATTCCATTTCGTTCCATTCATTTCCATTACACTCCATTCCATTCCATTCCATTCCATTCCAATCCGTTCCGTTCTGTTCCCTTCCATTCCATTCCATTTCGTTCCATTCTGTTCCATTCATTTCCATTACACTCCATTCCATTCCATTCCACTCATCTCCACTTCACTCCATGCCACTGCAATCCATTTTATTCCCTTCAGTTCCTTGCATTCCGCACTATTCTAACCTATTCCTTTCTTTCAAAAAGTTCTCAATCTAACAAAATGGCTGGAATGCAGTGGCACAATTTCAGCTCACATTTTATTTCACTCTTCCTTTCCATTGCATTCCATTCCATTCCATTCCATTCCATTCCATTCCATTCCATTGCATTCCATTCCATTGCTTTCAATTCCATATCATTAGATTCCATTCCATTCCATTGCATTCCATTCCATTCCATTCCATTGCATTCCATTCCATTCCATTCCATTGCACTCCATTCCATTCCATTCCATTGCATTCCATTCCATTCCATTCCATTGCATTCCATTCCATTCCATTCCATTGCATTCCATTCCATTCCATTCCATTGCACTCCATTCCATTCCATTCCATTCCATTCCATTCCGTTTCATTGCACTCCGTTCCATTTCGTTTCATTCCATTCCATTCTGTGCCTATCTTTTCCGTTCCATTCGGTCCATTCAATTCCTTTCCATTCCATTCAATTCCATTCCACACTCTTCTATTCTATTCCTTTCAATCAAGAAGTTCTCAATCTGTCACCATCGTTGGATTGCAATGGCACAATGTCAGCTCACATTTTATTTCACCGTTCCATTCCATTCCATTCCATTCCTTTGCATTCCATTCCATTCTATTCAATTCCATTCCATTCTATTCCATTCCATTCCATTTCACTGCATTCCATTCCATTCCCTTCCATTACACTCCATTCCATTCCATTCCATTCCATTGAATTCCATTCCGTTCCATTCCATTCCATTGAACTCCATTCCATTCCATTCCATTGCATTCCATTCCATTGTACTCCATTCTATTCCAGTCCATTCCATTCCATTCCAGTCCATTCCATTCCATTGCTCTCCATTCCTCTCCATTCCATTCCATTCCATTCCATTCCATTCCATTCCATTCCTTTCCATTGCTCTCCATTCCATTCCATTCCATTCTGTTCCATTGCTCTCCATTCCATTCCATTACATTCCACCATTCCATTCCATTCCATTCCATTCCATTCCATTCCATTCCATTCCTTTCGGTTCCATTCCATTCCTTTCTGATCCATTCCATTCCATTCAATTTCTTTCCATTCCCTTCTATTACAAACCGTTCTGTTCCGTTCTATTGCATTCCATTCCATTCCATCCCATTCCTTTCTGTTCTATTCCATTCCATTCCATTCCTTTCCATTCTTTTCCATTCCACACTATTCTATTATATTCCTTTCCTTCAACAGGTTCTCAATGTGTCACCCTGGATGGATTGCAGTGGCCCAGTATCACCTGACATTTTATTTCACCGATCCATTCCATTGCATTCCATTCCATTGCATTTCATTCGGTTGCATTCCATTCCATTGCATTCCATTGCATTCCATACCATTCCATTGCACTCCACTCCACTCCACTCCACTTCAGTCCATATCGTTACTTTTGTTCCATTCCATTCCGTTACACTCCATTCTATTCCATTAAATTCCATTCCATTCCATTCCACTCGACTCCATTGCAATCCATTCCACTCCACTCCACTCCATTCTATTTCATTGCATTCCTTTCAACACTATTCTATTCTATTCCTTCCATTCAGCAATTTTTCAATCTGTCACCCTGACTGGATTGCGGAGGCACAATGTCAGCTCACATTTTATTTCACCGTTACATTCGATTCCTTTCCTCTCTATTCTATTCCAATCCATTCCGTTCCATTCCATTCCATTCCATTTCATTCCATTCCATTCCATTGCATTCCATTCAATTCCATACCATAGCATTCCACACTATTGTATTCTATTCCTTCCTTTCAACAAGTTCTCAATCTGTCACCCTGGCTAGATTGCAGAGGCTCAACATCAGCTCCAATTTGATTTCACTGTTCCATTCATATCCATACCATTCCATTCCACTCCATTCCATTGCATTGCATTCCATTCCATTCCAATTCCTTCCATTCCATTCCATTCTGTTCCGTTTCGTTCCATTGCACTCCATTCCATTCCATTCCTTTCCATTCCATTCCATTCCATTCCGTTCCATTCCATTCCATTCCATTTCGCTCCATTCGTTTTCATTACATTCCATTGCACTCCATTCCATTCAATTCCATTCAATTCCTTTCCATTTCATTCCATTCCATTCCACACTATTCTATTCTATTCCTTTCTTTCAACAACTTCTCAACTGTCACCCTGGCTGGAATGCAGTGTCACAATGTCTTCTCACATTTTATTTCACCGTTCCATTCCACTGCATTCAATTCCATTCCATTCCATTCCATTCCATTCCATTCCATTCCATTCCATTCCATTCCCCTGCATTCCATTCCATTCCACTCCATTCCATTCCATTCCATTCCATTCCATTCCATTCCATTCCACTCCATTCCATTCCATTCCATTCCATTCCATTCCATTCCATTCCATTCCATTCCATTCCATTCCATTCCATTCGATTCATATGCATGCCATTCCACAGCATTTTATTCTATTCCTTTCTTTCAACAAGTTCTCAATCTGTCACCCAGACTCGATTGCAGGGGCACAATGGCGGCTCACATTTTATTTCACCAGTCCATTCCAATCCATTCCATTCCCTTTCCTTCCATTGCATTCCTTTCCGTTCCAATCTGTTCAGTTCCATTCCGTTCCATTCTATTCCATTCCATTCCATTCCATTCCATTCCATTCCATTCCATTCCACACTCTTCTCTTCTATTCCTTTCTTTCAACAAGTTCTCAATATGTCACCCTGGCTGGATTGCCGTGGTACAATGTCAGCTCACATTATATTTCACGTTTCCATTCCATTCCATTCCATTCCATACATCAATATTCTATTCTATTCCTTGCTTCCAACAATTTCTCAATCTGACACCCTGGTTGGATTGCTGTGGCACAATGTCAGCTCACTTTTTATTTCTCCGTTCAATTCCATTCTGTTCCATTCCATTCCATTGCATTCCCTTCCATTCAATTCCATTTCGTTCCATTCTGATCCATTCCGTTCCCTTGCAGTCCTTTCCATTCCATTCCATTCCATTAAATTCCATTCCATTCCATTCCAATTCATTCCATTCCATTCCAATCCATTCCGTTCTGTTCCCTTCCATTCCATTCCATTCCATTCCTTTCAGTTCCATTACACTCTATTCCATTGAATTCCACTCCTCTCCACTTCACTCCACACCACTGCAATCCATTGCATTCCCTTCAGTTCCTTCCATTCCACACTATTCTGTTCTATTCCTTTCTTTCAAAACGTTCTCAATCTGTCACAATGGATGGATTGCAGTTTCACAATGTCAGCTCATATTATATTTCACTGTTCCATTCCATTGCATTTCATTTCATTCCATTCCATTCCATTCCATTCCATTGTACTCCGTTCCGTTCCGTTCCGTTCCGTTCCGTTCCGTTCCATTCCATTCAATTTCATTCCATTGCACTCCATTCCATTCCATTCAATTCCATTCCATTGTACTCCATTCCATTCCATTCCATTCCATTCCATTCCGTTTCATTGCACTCCGTTCCATTTCGTTCCATTCCATTCCATTATGTTCCCATCTTTTCCGTTCCATTCGGGTCCATTCCATTCCTTTCCATTCCATTCAATTCCAATCCACACTCCTCTATTCTATTCCTTTCAATCAAGAAGTTCTCAACCTGTCACCCTCGTTGGATTGCAATGGCACAATGTCAGTTCACATTTTATTTCACCATTCCATTCCATTCCATTCCATTCCATTCCATTCCATTCCATTCCACTGCATTCCGTTCCATTCCATTCTGTTCCATTACACTCCGTTCCATTCCATTCCATTCCATTGAATTCCATTCCGTTCCATTCCATTCCATTGCATTCCATTCCATTCCATTCCATTCCATTCCATTCCATTCCATTCCATTATATTCCATTCCGTTCCATTCCATTCCATTCCGTTCCATTGCACTCCATTCCATTCCATTCCATTCCATTCCATTCTGTTCCTATCTTTTCCGTTCCATTCTGGTCCCTTCCATTCCATTCCATTCCACTCCATTCCATTCCATTCCATTCCATTCGGTTCAATTGCTCTCCATTCCATTCCATTCCATTCCATTACATTCCATTCATTCTATTCCATTCCGTTCCATTGCTCTCCATTCCATTCCATTCAATTCCACCATTCCATTCCATTCCATTCCATTCCATTCCATTCCGTTCCATTCCGTTCCTTTCTGATCCATTCCATTCCATTCAATTTCTTTCCATTCCGTTCTATTACATTCCATTCCATTCCGTTCCATTCCATTCCATTCCGTTCCATTCCATTCCATTCCATTCCATTCCATTCCATTCCATTCCATTGTGTTCCTATCTTTTCCGTTCCATTCTGTTCCATTCCAGTCCATTCCATTCCATTCCATTCCATTCCTTTCGGTTCCATTGCTCTCCATTCCATTCCATTCCATTCCATTCGATTCCATTCCATTCCGTTCCATTGCTCTCCATTCCATTCCATTCAATTCCACCATTCCATTCCATTCCATTCCATTCCATTCCATTCCATTCCATTCCATTCCGTTCCATTCCGTTCCTTTCTGATCCATTCCATTCCATTCAATTTCTTTCCATTCCGTTCTATTACATTCCATTCCCTTCCGTTCCATAGCATTCCATTCCATTCCATCCCATTCCTTTCTGTTCTATTCCATTCCATTCTATTCCATTCCATGCCATTCCATTACTTTCCATTCTATTCCATTCCACACTATTCCATTATATTCCTTTCCTTCAACAGGTTCTCAATCTGTCACCCTGGATGGATTGCAGTGGCACTGTATCAGCTCACATTTTATTTCACCGTTCCATTGCATTGCATTCCATTCCATTTCATTGCATTCGGTTGCATTCCATTCCATTGCATTCCATTGCATTCCATACCATTCCATTGCACTCCACTGCACTCCACTCCACTTCAGTCCATATCGTTACATTTTGTTCCATTCCATTCCGTTACACTCCATTCTATTCCATTAAATTCCATTCCATTCCATTCCACTCGACTCCATTGCAATCCATTCCACTCCACTCCACTCCCTTCTATTTCATTGCATTCCTTTCAACACTATTCTATTCTATTCCTTCCATTCAACAATTTTTCAATCTGTCACCCTGACTGGATTGCAGAGGCACAATGTCAGCTCACATTTTATTTCACCGTTACATTCGATTCCTTTCCTCTCTATTCTATTCAAATCCATTGTATTCCATTGTATTCCATTCCATTCCATTCCATTCCATTCCCTTCCATTCCATTCCATACCATAGCATTCCACACTATTGTGTTCTATTGCTTCCTTTCAACAAGTTCTCAATCTGTCACCCTGGCTAGATTGAAGAGGCTCAACATCACCTCACATTTTATTTCACTGTTCCATTCCGTTCCATTCAAATCCATTCCATTCCATTCCACTCCATTCAATTGCATTGCATTCCATTGCATTGCATTCCATTCCATTCCATTCCAATTCCTTCCATTCCAATCCATTCTGTTCCGTTCCATTCCATTGCGCTCCATGCCATTCCATTCCTTTCCATTCCCTTCCATTCTGTTCCGTTCCATTTCGCTCCATTCCTTTTCATTACGTTCCATTGCACTCCATTCCATGCCATTCCTTTCAATTCCATTCAATTCCTTCCATTTCATTCCATTCCATTCCATTCCATTCCATTCCATTCCATTCCATTCCACACTATTCTCTTATATTCCTTTCTTTCAACAGCTTCTCAACTGGCACCCATGCTGGAATGCAGTGTCACAATGTCTTCTCACATTTTATTTCACCATTCCATTCCATTCCATTGCATTCCATTCCATTCCATTCCACTGCATTCCATTCCATTTTCTTCCATTCCATTCCATTCCATTCCTTTCCATTCCATTCCATTCCATTCCTTTGCATGCCATTCCACAGCATTTTATTCTATTCCTTTCTTTCAACAAGTTCTCAATCTGTCACCCAGACTGGATAGCAGGGGCACAATGGCGGCTCACATATTATTTCACCAGTCCATTCCATTCCATTCCAATCCATTCCATTCCCTTCCGTTCCTTGGCATTCCATTCCATTCCCATCCGTTCAGTTCCATTCCATTCCATTCTATTCCATTCCATTCCATTCCATTCCATTCCATTCCATTCCATTCCACACTCTTCCTTTCTATTCCTTTCTTTCAACAAGTTCTCAACATGTCACCCTGGCTGGATTGCAGTGGTACAATGTCAGCTCACATTTTATTTCACGTTTCCATTCCATTCCATTCCATTCCATTCCATTCCATTCCATTCCATACATCAATATTCTATTCTATTCCTTCCTTCCAAAAATTTCTCAATCTGACACCCTTGTTGGATTGCTGTGGCACAATGTAAGCTCACTTTTTATTTCACCGTTCGATTCCATTCTATTTCATTCCATTCCATTGCATTCCCTTCCATTCAATTGCATTTCGTTCCATTCCAATCCCTTCCGTTCCATTACAGTCCATTACAGTCCATTCCATTCCATTCCATTGCATTCCATGAAATTCCATTCCATTCCATTCCAATTCATTCCATTCCATTCCAATCGGTTCCGTACTGTTCCCTTCCATTCCATTCCATTTCGTTCCATTCTGTTCCATTCATTTCCATTACACTCCATTGCATTTCATTCCACTCCTCTCCTCTCCACTTCACTCCATGCCACTGCAATCCATTCCATTCTCTTCAGTTCCTTACATTCCGCACTATTCTAATCTATTCCTTTCTTTCAAAAAGTTCTCAATCTAACACAATGGGTGGAATGCAGTGGCACAATTTCAGCTCACATTTTATTTCACTCTTCCATTCCATTGCATTCCATTCCATTCCATTCCATTCCACTCCATTCCATTCCATTCCATTCCATTGCATTCCATTCCATTGCTTTCCATTCCATATCATTAGATTCCATTCCATTCCATTGCATTCCATTCCATTCCATTCCATTGCATTCCATTCCATTCCATTCCATTGCACTCCATTCCATTCCATTCCATTCCATTCCGTTTCATTGCACTCCGTTCCATTTCGTTTCATTCCATTCCATTCTGTGCCTATCTTTTCCGTTCCATTCGGTCCATTCAATTCCTTTCCATTCCATTCAATTCCATTCCACACTCTTCTATTCTATTCCTTTCAATCAAGGAGTTCTCAATCTGTCAGCCTGGTTGGATTTCAATGGCACAATGTCAGCTCACATTTTATTTCACCGTTCCATTCCATTCCATTCCATTCCTTTGCATTCCATTCCATTCTATTCAATTACATTCCATTCTATTCCATTCCATTCCATTCCACTGCATTCCATTCCATTCCCTTCCATTACACTCCGTTCCATTCCATTCGATTCCATTCCATTGAATTCCATTCCGTTCCATTCCATTCCATTGCAGTCCATTCCATTCCATTCCATTGCATTCCATTCCATTGTACTCCATTCCATTCCATTCGATTCCATTCCATTCCATTCCATTCCTATCTTTTCCGTTCCATTCGGGTCCGTTCCAGTCCATTCCATTCCATTCCAGTCCATTCCATTCCATTGCTCTCCATTCCTCTCCATTGCATTCCATTCCATTCCATTTCATTCCATTCCATTCCTTTCCATTGCTCTCCATTCCATTCCATTCCATTCTGTTCCATTGCTCTCCATTCCATTCCATTCCATTCCACCATTCCATTCCATTCCATTCCATTCCATTCCATTCCATTCCATTCCATTCCGTTCGGTTCCATTCCATTCCTTTCTGATCCATTCCATTCCATTCAATTTCTTTCCATTCCCTTCTGTTACATTCCGTTCTGTTCCGTTCTATTGCATTCCATTCCATTCCATCCCATTCCTTTCTGTTCTATTCCATTCCATTCTATTCCATTCCATTCCATTCCTTTCCATTCTTTTCCATTCCACACTATTCTATTATATTCCTTTCCTTCAATAGGTTCTCAATGTGTCACCCTGGATGGATTGCAGTGGCACAGTATCAGCTGACATTTTATTTCACCGATCCATTCCTTTGCATTCCATTCCATTGCATTTCATTCGGTTGCATTCCATTCCATTGCATTCCATTGCATTCCATACCATTCCATTGCACTCCACTGCACTCCACTCCACTTCAGTCCATATCGTTACTTTTGTTCCATTCCATTCCGTTACACTCCATTCTATTCCATTAAATTCCATTCCATTCCATTCCACTCGACTCCATTGCAATCCATTCCACTCCACTCCACTCCATTCTATTTCATTGCATTCCTTTCAACACTATTCTATTCTATTCCTTCCATTCAGCAATTTTTCAATCTGTCACCCTGACTGGATTGCGGAGGCACAATGTCAGCTCACATTTTATTTCACCGTTACATTCGATTCCTTTCCTCTCTATTCTATTCCAATCCAATCCATTCCATTCCATTCCATTGCATTCCATTCCATTCCATACCATAGCATTCCACACTATTGTATTCTATTCCTTCCTTTCACAAAGTTCTCAATCTGTCACCCTGGCTAGATTGCAGAGGCTCAACATCAGCTCACATTTGATTTCACTGTTCCATTCATATCCATACCATTCCATTCCACTCCATTCCATTGCATTGCATTCCATTCCATTCCAATTCCTTCCTTTCCATTCCATTCTGTTCCGTTTCGTTCCATTGCACTCCATTCCATTCCATTCCTTTCCATTCCATTCCATTCCATTCCGTTCCATTCCATTCCATTCCATTTCGCTCCATTCGTTTTCATTACATTCCATTGCACTCCATTCCATGCCATTCCATTCAATTCCATTCAATTCCTTTCCATTTCATTCCATTCCATTCCACACTATTCTATTCTATTCCTTTCTTTCAACAAATTCTCAACTGTCACCCTGGCTGGAATGCAGTGTCACAATGCCTTCTCACATTTTATTTCACCGTTCCATTCCACTGCATTGAATTCCATTCCATTCCATTCCATTCCATTCCATTCCATTCCACTGCATTCCATTCCATTCCACTCCATTCCATTCCATTCCATTCCATTCCATTCCATTCCATTCCATTCCATTCCATTCCATTCCATTCCTTTCCAATGCATGCCATTCCACAGCATTTTATTCTATTCCTTTCTTTCAACAAGTTCTCAATCTGTCACTCAGACTGGATTGCAGGGGCACAATGGCGGCTCACATTTTATTTCACCAGTCCATTCCAATCCACTCCATTCCCTTTCCTTCCATTGCATTCCTTTCCGTTCCAATCTGTTCAGTTCCATTCCGTTCCATTCTATTCCATTCCATTCCATTCCATTCCATTCCATTCCATTCCATTCCATTCCACACTCTTCTCTACTATTCCTTTCTTTCAACAAGTTCTCAATATGTCACCCTGGCTGGATTGCCGTGGTACAATGTCAGCTCACATTATATTTCACGTTTCCATTCCATTCCATTCCATTCCATACATCAATATTCTATTCTATTCCTTCCTTCCAACAATTTCTCAATCTGACACCCTGGTTGGATTGCTGTGGCACAATGTCAGCTCACTTTTTATTTCTCCGTTCAATTCCATTCTGTTCCATTCCATTCCATTGCATTCCCTTCCATTCAATTCCATTTCGTTCCATTCTGATCCATTCCGTTCTCTTGCAGTCCTTTCCATTAAATTCCATTCCATTAAATTCCATTCCATTCCATTCCAATTCATTCCTTTCCATTCCAATCCATTCCGTTCTGTTCCCTTCCATTCCATTCCATTCCATTCCTTTCAGTTCAATTACACTCTATTCCATTGAATTCTACTCCTCTCCACTTCACTCCACACCACTGCAATCCATTGCATTCCCTTCAGTTCCTTCCATTCCACACTATTCTGTTCTATTCCTTTCTTTCAAAACGTTCTCAATCTGTCACAATGGATGGATTGCAGTGGCACAATGTCAGCTCACATTTTATTTCACTGTTCCATTCCATTGCATTTCATTTCATTCCATTCCATTCCATTCCATTTCATTCCATTGCACTCCATTCCATTCCATTCAATTCCATTCCATTGTACTCCATTCCATTCCATTCCATTCCATTCCGTTTCATTGCACTCCGTTCCATTTCGTTCCATTCCATTCCATTATGTTCCCATCCATTCCGTTCCATTCGGGTCCATTCCATTCCTTTCCATTCCATTCAATTCCAATCAACACTCCTCTATTCTATTCCTTTCAATCAAGAAGTTCTCAATCTGTCACCCTCGTTGGATTGCAATGGCACAATGTAAGCTCACATTTTATTTCACCGTTCCATTCCATTCCATTCCATTCCATTCCATTCCATTCCATTCCATTCCATTCCATTCTATTCCATTCCATTCCATTCCACTGCATTCCGTTCCGTTCCATTCTCTTCCATTACACTCCGTTCCATTCCATTCCATTCCATTGAATTCCATTCCGTTCCATTCCATTCCATTGCATTCCATTCCATTAAATTCCATTCCATTCCATTCAATTCCATTCCATTCCATTCCATTCCATTCCGTTCCATTCCATTCCATTCCGTTCCATTGCACTCCATTCCATTCCATTCCATTCTGTTCCTATCTTTTCCGTTCCATTCTGGTCCATTCCATTCCATTCCATTCCACTCATTTCCATTCCATTCCCTTCCATTCGGTTCAATTGCTCTCCATTCCATTCCATTCCATTCCATTCCATTCTATTCCATTCCGTTCCATTGCTCTCCATTCCATTCCATTCAATTCCACCATTCCATTCCATTCCATTCCATTCCATTCCGTTCCATTCCGTTCCTTTCTGATCCATTCCATTCCATTCTATTTCTTTCCATTCCATTCTATTACATTCCATTCCATTCCGTTCCATTCCATTCCATTCCGTTCCATTAAATTCCATTCCATTCCATTCTGTTCCTATCTTTTCCGTTCCATTCTGGTCCATTCCAGTCCATTCCATTCCATTCCATTCGGTTCCATTGCTCTCCATTCCATTCCATTCCATTCCATTAGATTCCATTCCATTCCGTTCCATTGCTCTCCATTCCATTCCATTAATTTCCACCATTCCATTCCATTCCATTCCATTCCATTCCATTCCATTCCATTCCGTTCCATTCCGTTCCTTTCTGATCCATTCCATTCCATTCAATTTCTTTCCATTCCGTTCTATTACATTCCATTCTCTTCCGTTCCATTGCATTCCATTCCATTCCATCCCATTCCTTTCTGTTCTATTCCATTCCATTCTATTCCATTCCATGCCATTCCATTACTTTCCATTCTATTCCATTCCACACTATTCCATTATATTCCGTTCCTTCAACATGTGCTCAATCTGTCACCCTGGATGGATTGCAGTGGCACAGTATCAGCTCACATTTTATTTCACCGTTCCATTGCATTGCATTCCATGCCATTTCATTGCATTCGGTTGCATTCCATTCCATTGCATTCCATTGCATTCCATACCATTCCATTGCACTCCACTGCACTCCACTCCACTTCAGTCCATATCGTTACATTTTGTTCCATTCCATTCCGTTACACTCCATTCTATTCCATTAAATTCCATTCCATTCCATTCCACTCGACTCCGTTGCAATCCATTCCACTCCACTTCACTCCCTTCTATTTCATTGCATTCCTTTCGACACTATTCTATTCTATTCCTTCCATTCAAAAATTTTTCAATCTGTCACCCTGACTGTATTGCAGAGGCACAATATCAGCTGACATTTTATTTCACCGTTACATTCGATTCCTTTCCTCTCTATTCTGTTCCAATCCATTCCATTCCATTCCATTCCATTCCACTCCATTCCATTGCATTCCATTCCATTCCAATTCCTTCCATTCCATTCCATTCTGATCCGTTCCGTTCCATTGCACTCCATTCCATTCCATTCCTTTCCATTTCATTCCATTCCATTCCATTCCATTCCATTCCATTCCATTCCATTCCATTCCACACTATTCTATTCTATTCCTTTCTTTCCACAACTTCTCAACTGTCACCCTGGCTGGAATGCAGTGTCACAATGTCTTCTCACATTTTATTTCACCATTCCATTCCATTCCATTCCATTCCATTCCATTCCATTCCATTCCATTCCTTTCCATTGCATGCCATTCCACAGCATTTTATTCTATTCCTTTCTTTCAACAAGTTCTCAATCTGTCACCCAGACTGGATTGCAGGGGCACAATGGCGGCTCTCATTTTATTTCACCAGTCCATTCCATTCCATTCCAATCCATTCCATTGCCTTCCGTTCCATTGCATTCCATTCCGTTCCCATCCGTTGAGTTCCATTCCGTTCCATTCTATTCCATTCCATTCCATTCCATTCCACACTCTTCTCTTCTATTCCTTTCTTTCTACAAGTTCTCAATATGTCACCCTGGATGGATTGCAGTGGTATAATGTCAGCTCACATTTTATTTCACGTTTCCGTTCCATTCCATTCAATTCCATTCCATTCCATTCCATACATCAATATTCTATTCTATTCCTTCCTTCCAACATTTTCTCAATCTGACACCCTGGTTGGATTTCTGTGGCACAATGTCAGCTCACTTTTTATTTCACCGTTCGATTCCATTCTATTCCATTCCATTCCATTGCATTCCCTTCCATTCAATTCCATTTCATTCCATTCCGATCCATTCCGTTCCATTACAGTCCATTCCATTCCATTCCATGAAATTCCATTCCTTTCCATTCCAATTCATTCCATTCCATTCCAATCCGTTCCGTTCTGTTCCCTTCCATTCCATTCCATTGCGTTCCATTCATTTCCATTACACTCCATTCCATTCCATTCCATTCCAATCCGTTCCGTTCTGTTCCCTTCCATTCCATTCCATTTCGTTCCATTCTGTTCCATTCATTTCCATTACACTCCATTCCATTCCATTCCACTCCTCTCCACTTCACTCCATGCCACTGCAATCCATTCCATTCCCTTCAGTTCCTTCCATTCCACACTATTCTAATCAATTCCTTTCTTCCAAAAAGTTCTCAATCTGTCACAATGGCTGGATTGCAGTGGCACAATGTCAGCTCACATTTTATTTCACTCTTCCATTCCATTGCATTCCATTTCATTCCATTCCATTCCATTCCATTGCATTCCATTCCATTGCATTCCATTCCATTGCATTCCATTCCATTCCATTGCATTCCATTCCAATGCATTCCATTTCATTGCATTCCATTCCATTCCATAGCATTCCATTCCATTCCATTGCATTCCATTGCATTCCATTCCATTCCATTCCATTCCATTCCATTCCATTCCATTCCATTACACTCCATTCCATTCCATTCCATTCCATTTCATTCCATTCCGTTCATTGCACTCCGTTCCATTTCGTTCCATTCCATTTCACTCTGTTCCTATCTTTTCCGTTCCATTCGGTCCATTCCATTCCTTTCCATTCCATTCAATTCCATTCCACACTCTTCTATTTTATTCCTTTCAATCAAGATGTTCTCAATCTGTCAGCCTGGTTGGATTGCAATGGCACAATGTCAGCTCACATTTTTTTTCACCGTTCCATTCCATTCCATTCCATTCCATTCCATTCTATTCCATTCCATTCCACTGCATTCCATTCCGTTCCATTCCCTTCCATTACACTCCTTTCCATTCCATTGCATTCCATTGAATTCCATTCCGTTCCATTCCATTCCATTACACTCCATTCCATTCCATTCCATTGCATTCCCTTCCATTGCACTCTATTCCATTCCATTCCATTCCATTCGATTCCATTCTGTTCCTATTTTTTCCGTTCCATTCCGGTCAATCCCAGTCCATTCCATTCCATTCCATTCCATTCCATTCCATTCCATTCCTCTCCATTCTTCTCCATTCCATTCCATTCCATTCCGTTCCATTGCTCTCCATTCCATTCCATTCCATTCCACCATTCCATTCTATTCCATTCCATTCCATTGCATTCCCTTCCATTGCACTCTATTCCATTCCATTCCATTCCATTCCATTCCATTCCATTCCATTCTATTCCTATTTTTTCCGTTCCATTCAGGCCCATCCCAGTCCATTCCATTCCATTCCATTCAATTCCATTCCATTCCATTCCTCTCCATTCCTCTCCATTCCATTCCATGAAATTCCATTCCATTGCTCTCCATTCCATTCCATTCCATTCCACCATTCCATTCCATTCCATTCCATTCCTTTCCATTCCATTCCGTTCCTTTCTGATCCTTTCCATTCCATTCAATTTCTTTCCATTCCCTTCTATTACATTCCATTCTGTTCCGTTCTATTGCATTCCATTCCATTCCATCCCATTCCTTTCTGTTCTATTCCATTCCATTCCATTCCTTTCCATTCTATTCCATTCCACACTATTTTATTATATTCCTTTCCTTCAACAGGTTCTCAATCTGTCACACTGGATGGATTGCAGTGGCACAGTATCAGCTCATATTTTATTTCACCGTTCCATTCCATTGCATTCCATTCCATTGCATTTCATTCGGTTGCATTCCATTCCATTGCGTTCCATTGCATTCCATACCATTCCATTGCACTCCCCTGCACTCCACTCCACTTCAGTCCATATCGTTACTTTTGTTCCATTCCGTTCCGTTACACTCCATTCTATTCCATTAAATTCCATTCCATTCCATTCCACTCGACTCCATTGCAATCCATTCCACTCCACTCCACTCCCTTCTATTTCATTGCATTCCTTTCGACACTATTCTATTCTATTCCTTCCATTCAACAATTTTTAAATCTGTCACCCTGACTGGATTGCAGAGGCACAATGTAAGCTCACATTTTATTTCACCGCTACATTCGATTCCTTTCCTCTCTATTCTATTCAAATCCATTCCATTCCATTCCATTCCATTCCATTCCATTCCATACCATAGCATTCCACACTATTGTGTTCTATTCCTTCCTTTCAACAAGTTCTCAATCTGTCAACCTGGCTAGATTGCAGAGGCTCAACATCAGCTCACATTTTATTTCACTGTTCCATTCCATTCCATTCAAATCCATTCCATTCCATTCCACTCCATTCCATTGCATTGCATTCCATTCCATTCCATTCCAATTCCTTCCATTCCATTCAATTCTGTTCCGTTCCATTCCATTGCCCTCCATGCCATTCCATTCTTTTCCATTCCGTTCCATTCTGTTCCATTCCATTTCGCTCCATTCCTTTTCATTACGTTCCATTGCACTCCATTCCATGCCATTCCTTTCAATTCCATTCAATTCCTTCCATTTCATTCCATTCCATTCCATTCCATTCCATTCCATTCCGTTCCACACTATTCTATTATATTCCTTTCTTTCAACACCTTCTCAACTGTCACCCTGTCTGGAATGCAGTGTCACAATGTCTTCTCACATTTTATTTCACCATTCCATTCCATTCCATTGCATTCCATTCCATTCCATTCCACTGCATTCCATTCCATTTTCTTCCATTCCATTCCATTACATTCCTTTCCATTCCATTCCATTCCATTCCTTTGCATGCCATTCCACAGCATTTTATTCTATTCCTTTCTTTCAACAAGTTCTCAATCTGTCACCCAGACTGGATAGCAGGGGCACAATGGCGGCTCACATATTATTTCACCAGTCCATTCCATTCCATTCCATTCCATTCCATTCCATTCCGTTCCATTTAATTCCTTTCTGATCCATTCCATTCCATTCAATTTCTTTCCATTCCGTTCTATTACATTCCATTCTCTTCCGTTCCATTGCATTCCATTCCATTCCATCCCATTCCTTTCTGTTCTATTCCATTCCATTCTATTCCATTCCATGCCATTCCATTACTTTCCATTCTATTCCATTCCACACTATTCCATTATATTCCTTTCCTTCAACAGGTTCTCAATCTGTCACCCTGGATGGATTGCAGTTCCACTGTATCAGCTCACATTTTATTTCACCGTTCCATTGCATTGCATTCCATTCCATTTCATTGCATTCGGTTGCATTCCATTCCATTGCATTCCATTGCATTCCATAACATTCCATTGCACTCCACTGCACTCCACTCCACTTCAGTCCATATCGTTACATTTTGTTCCATTCCATTCCGTTACACTCCATTCTATTCCATTAAATTCCATTCCATTCCATTCCACTCGACTCCGTTGCAATCCATTCCACTCCACTCCACTCCCTTCTATTTCATTGCATTCCTTTCGACACTATTCTATTCTATTCCTTCCATTCAACAATTTTTCAATCTGTCACCCTGACTGGATTGCAGAGGCACAATGTAAGCTCACATTTTATTTCACCGCTACATTCGATTCCTTTCCTCTCTATTCTATTCAAATCCATTCCATTCCATTCCATTCCATTCCATTCCATTCCATTCCATTCCATTCCATACCATAGCATTCCACACTATTGTGTTCTATTCCTTCCTTTCAACAAGTTCTCAATCTGTCAACCTGGCTAGATTGCAGAGGCTCAACATCAGCTCACATTTTATTTCACTGTTCCATTCCATTCCATTCAAATCCATTCCATTCCATTCCACTCCATTCCATTGCATTGCATTCCATTCCATTCCATTCCAATTCCTTCCATTCCATTCCATTCTGTTCCGTTCCATTCCATTGCCCTCCATGCCATTCCATTCTTTTCCATTCCGTTCCATTCTGTTCCGTTCCATTTCGCTCCATTCCTTTTCATTACGTTCCATTGCACTCCATTCCATGCCATTCCTTTCAATTCCATTCAATTCCTTCCATTTCATTCCATTCCATTCCATTCCATTCCATTCCATTCCATTCCGTTCCACACTATTCTATTATATTCCTTTCTTTCAACACCTTCTCAACTGTCACCCTGGCTGGAATGCAGTGTTACAATGTCTTCTCACATTTTATTTCACCATTCCATTCCATTCCATTGCATTCCATTCCATTCCATTCCACTGCATTCCATTCCATTTTCTTCCATTCCATTCCATTACATTCCTTTCCATTCCATTCCATTCCATTCCTTTGCATGCCATTCCACAGCATTTTATTCTATTCCTTTCTTTCAACAAGTTCTCAATCTGTCACCCAGACTGGATAGCAGGGGCACAATGGCGGCTCACATATTATTTCACCAGTCCATTCCATTCCATTCCAATCCATTCCATTCCCTTCCGTTCCTTTGCATTCCATTCCGTTCCCATCCGTTCAGTTCCATTCCATTCCATTCTATTACATTCCATTCCATTCCATTCCATTCCATTCCATTCCATTCCATTCCACACTCTTCCTTTCTATTCCTTTCTTTCAACAAGTTCTCAACATGTCACCCTGGCTGGATTGCAGTGGTACAATGTCAGCTCACATTTTATTTCACGTTTCCATTCCATTCCATTCCATTCCATTCCATTCCATACATCAATATTCTATTATATTCCTTCCTTCCAACAATTTCTCAATCTGACACCCTTGTTGGATTGCTGTGGCACAATGTAAGCTCACTTTTTATTTCACCGTTCGATTCCATTCTATTTCATTCCATTCCATTGCATTCCCTTCCATCCAATTGCATTTCGTTCCATTCCGATCCCTTCCGTTCCATTACAGTCCATTACAGTCCATTCCATTCCATTCCATTCCATTCCATGAAATTCCATTCCATTCCATTCCAATTCATTCCATTCCATTCCAATCGGTTCCGTACTGTTCCCTTCCATTCCATTACATTTCGTTCCATTCTGTTCCATTCATTTCCATTACACTCCATTCCATTCCATTCCACTCCTCTCCACTTCACTCCATGCCACTGCAATCCATTCCATTCTCTTCAGTTCCTTACATTCCGCACTATTCTAATCTATTCCTTTCTTTCAAAAAGTTCTCAATCTAACACAATGGCTGGAATGCAGTGGCACAATTTCAGCTCACATTTTATTTCACTCTTCCATTCCATTCCATTCCATTCCATTCCATTCCATTCCATTCCATTGCTTTCCATTCAATATCATTAGATTCCATTCCATTCCATTGCATTCCATTCCATTCCATTCCACTGCATTCCATTCCATTCCATTCCATTGCACTCCATTCCATTCCATTCCATTGCATTCCATTCCATTCCATTCCATTGCATTCCATTCCATTCCATTCCATTGCACTCCATTCCGTTCCATTCCATTCCATTCCATTCCGTTTCATTGCACTCCGTTCCATTTCGTTTCATTCCATTCCATTCTGTGCCTATCTTTTCCGTTCCATTCGTTCCATTCAATTCCTTTCCATTCCATTCAATTCCATTCCACACTCTTCTATTCTATTCCTTTCAATCAAGGAGTTCTCAATCTGTCAGCCTGGTTGGATTTCAATGGCACAATGTCAGCTCACATTTTATTTCACCATTCCATTCCATTCCATTCCATTCCTTTGCATTCCATTCCATTCTATTCAATTCCATTCCATTCCATTCCACTGCATTCCATTCCATTCCCTTCCATTACACTCCGTTCCATTCCATTCCATTCCATTGAATTCCATTCCGTTCCATTCCATTCCATTGCACTCCATTCCATTCCATTCCATTGCATTGCATTCCATTGTACTCCATGCCATTCCATTCCATTCCATTCCATTCCTATCTTTTCCGTTCCATTCGGGTCCGTTCCAGTCCATTCCATTCCAGTCCATTCCATTCCATTGCTCTCCATTCCTCTCCATTCCATTCCATTCCATTCCATTCCATTCCATTCCATTCCTTTCCATTGCTCTCCATTCCATTCCATTCCATTCTGTTCCATTGCTCTCCATTCCATTCCATTCCATTCCACCATTCCATTCTATTCCATTCCATTCCATTCCATTCCATTCCATACCATTCCATTCCATTCCTTTCGGTTCCATTCCATTCCTTTCTGATCCATTCCATTCCATTCAATTTCTTTCCATTCCCTTCTATTACATACCGTTCTGTTCCGTTCTATTGCATTCCATTCCATTCCATCCCGTTCCTTTCTGTTCTATTCCATTCCATTCCATTCCTTTCCATTCTTTTCCATTCCACACTATTCTATTATATTCCTTTCCTTCAACAGGTTCTCAATGTGTCACCCTGGATGGATTGCAGTGGCCCAGTATCAGCTGACATTTTATTTCACCGATCCATTCCATTGCATTCCATTCCATTGCATTTCATTCGGTTGCATTCCATTCCATTGCATTCCATTGCATTCCATACCATTCCATTGCACTCCACTGCACTCTACTCCACTTCAGTCCATATCGTTACTTTTGTTCCATTCCATTCCGTTACACTCCATTCTATTCCATTAAATTCCATTCCATTCCATTCCACTCGACACCATTGCAATCCATTCCACTCCACTCCACTCCATTCTATTTCATTGCATTCCTTTCAACACTATTCTATTCTATTCCTTCCATTCAGCAATTTTTCAATCTGTCACCCTGACTGGATTGCGGAGGCACAATGTCAGCTCACATTTTATTTCACTGTTACATTCGATTCCTTTCCTCTCTATTCTATTCCATTCCATTCCATTCCATTCCATTCCATTCCATTACATTGCATTCAATTCCATTTCATACCATAGCATTCCACACTATTGTATTCTATTCCTTCCTTTCAACAAGTTCTCAATCTGTCACCCTGGCTAGATTGCAGAGGCTCAACATCAGCTCACATTTGATTTCACTGTTCCATTCATATCCATACCATTCCATTCCACTCCATTCCATTGCATTGCATTCCATTCCATTCCAATTCCTTCCATTCCATTCCATTCTGTTCCGTTTCATTCCATTGCAATCCATTCCATTCCATTCCTTTCCATTCCATTCCATTGCATTCCGTTCCATTCCATTCCATTCCATTTCGCTCCATTCGTTTTCATTACATTCCATTGCACTCCATTCCATTCAATTCCATTCAATTCCTTTCCATTTCATTCCATTCCATTCCACACTATTCTATTCTATTCCTTTCTTTCAACAACTTCTCAACTGTCACCCTGGCTGGAATGCAGTGTCACAATGTCTTCTCAGATTTTATTTCACCGTTCCATTCCACTGCATTCCATTCCATTCCATTCCATTCCATTCCACTCCACTGCATTCCATTCCATTCCACTCCATTCCATTCCATTCCATTCCATTCCATTCCACTCCATTCCATTCCATTCCATTCCATTCCATTCCATTCGATTCAAATGCATGCCATTCCACAGCATTTTATTCTATTCCTTTCTTTCAACAACTTCTCAATCTGTCACCCAGACTGGATTGCAGGGGCACAATGGCGGCTCACATTTTATTTCACCAGTCCATTCCAATCCATTCCATTCCCTTTCCTTCCATTGCATTCCTTTCCGTTCCAATCTGTTCAGTTCCATTCCGTTCCATTCTATTCCATTCCATTCCATTCCATTCCATTCCATTCCATTCCACACTCTTCTCTTCTATTCCTTTCTTTCAACAAGTTCTCCATATGTCACCCTGGCTGGATTGCCATGGTACAATGTCAGCTCACATTATATTTCACGTTTCCATTCCATTCCATTCCATTCCATTCCATACATCAATATTCTATTCTATTCCTTGCTTCCAACAATTTCTCAATCTGACACCCTGGTTGGATTGCTGTGGCACAATGTCAGCTCACTTTTTATTTCTCCGTTCAATTCCATTCTGTTCCATTCCATTCCATTGCATTCCCTTCCATTCAATTCCATTTCGTTCCATTCTGATCCATTCCGTTCCCTTGCAGTCCTTTCCATTCCATTCCATTCCATTAAATTCCATTCCATTCCATTCCAATTCATTCCATTCCATTCCAATCCATTCCGTTCTGTTCCCTTCCATTCCATTCCATTCCATTCCTTTCAGTTCCATTACACTCTATTCCATTGAATTCCACTCCTCTCCACTTCACTCCACACCACTGCAATCCATTGCATTCCCTTCAGTTCCTTCCATTCCACACTATTCTGTTCTATTCCTTTCTTTCAAAACGTTCTCAATCTGTCACAATGGATGGATTGCAGTGGCACAATGTAAGCTCACATTATATTTCACTGTTCCGTTCCATTGCATTTCATTTCATTCCATTCCATTCCATTCCATTGTACTCCGTTCCGTTCCGTTCCGTTCCGTTCCGTTCCATTCCATTCCATTTCATTCCATTGCACTCCATTCCATTCCATTCAATTCCATTCCATTGTACTCCATTCCATTCCATTCCATTCCATTCCGTTTCATTGCACTCCATTCCATTCCATTCCATTCCATTCCATTATGTTCCCATCTTTTCCGTTCCATTCGGGTCCATTCCATTCCTTTCCATTCCATTCAATTCCAATCCACACTCCTCTATTCTATTCCTTTCAATCAAGAAGTTCTCAATCTGTCACCCTCGTTGGATTGCAATGGCACAATGTCAGTTCACATTTCATTTCACTGTTCCATTCCATTCCATTCCATTCCATTCCATTCCATTCCATTCCATTCCATTCTATTCCATTCCATTCCATTCCACTGCATTCCGTTCCGTTCCATTCTCTTCCATTACACTCCATTCCATTCCATTCCATTCCATTGAATTCCATTCCGTTCCATTCCATTCCATTGCATTCCATTATATTCCATTCCGTTCCATTCCATTCCATTCCGTTCCATTGCACTCCATTCCATTCCCTTCCATTCCATTCCGTTCCATTGCACTCCATTCCATTCCATTCCATTCCATTCCATTCTGTTCCTATCTTTTCCGTTCCATTCTGGTCCCTTCCATTCCATTCCATTCCACTCCATTCCATTCCATTCCATTCCATTCGGTTCAATTGCTCTCCATTCCATTCCATTCCATTCCATTCCATTCCATTCCATTCCATTCATTCTATTCCATTCCGTTCCATTGCTCTCCATTCCATTCCATTCAATTCCACCATTCCATTCCATTCTATTCCATTCCCTTCCATTCCATTCCATTCCGTTCCATTCCGTTCCTTTCTGATCCATTCCATTCCATTCAATTTCTTTCCATTCCGTTCTATTACATTCCATTCCATTCCGTTCCATGCCATTCCATTCCGTTCCATTCCATTCCATTCCATTCCATTCCATTCTGTTCCTATCTTTTCCGTTCCATTCTGGTCCATTCCAGTCCATTCCATTCCATTCCATTCCATTCCATTCCATTCCATTCCTTTCGGTTCCATTGCTCTCCATTCCATTCCATTCCATTCCATTCCATTCCATTCCATTCCATTCCGTTCCATTGCTCTCCATTCAATTCCATTCAATTCCACCATTCCATTCCATTCCATTCCATTCCATTCCATTCCATTCCGTTCCATTCCATTCCTTTCTGATCCATTCCATTCCATTCAATTTCTTTCCATTCCGTTCTATTACATTCCATTCTCTTCCGTTCCATTGCATTCCATTCCATTCCATCCCATTCCTTTCTGTTCTATTCCATTCCATTCTATTCCATTCCATGCCATTCCATTACTTTCCATTCTATTCCATTCCACACTATTCCATTATATTCCTTTCCTTCAACAGGTTCTCAATCTGTCACCCTGGATGGATTGCAGTTTCACTGTATCAGCTCACATTTTATTTCACCGTTCCATTGCATTGCATTCCATTCCATTTCATTGCATTCGGTTGCATTCCATTCCATTGCATTCCATTGCATTCCATACCATTCCATTGCACTCCACTGCACTCCACTCCACTTCAGTCCATATCGTTACATTTTGTTCCATTCCATTCCGTTACACTCCATTCTATTCCATTAAATTCCATTCCATTCCATTCCACTCGACTCCGTTGCAATCCATTCCACTCCACTCCACTCCCTTCTATTTCATTGCATTCCTTTCGACACTATTCTATTCTATTCCTTCCATTCAACAATTTTTCAATCTGTCACCCTGACTGGATTGCAGAGGCACAATGTCAGCTCACATTTTATTTCACCGTTACATTCGATTCCTTTCCTCTCTATTCTATTCAAATCCATTCTATTCCATTGTATTCCATTCCATTCCATTCCATTCCATTCCATTCCATTCCATACCATAGCATTCCACACTATTGTGTTCTATTCCTTCCTTTCAACAAGTTCTCAATCTGTCACCCTGGCTAGATTGCAGAGGCTCAACATCAGCTCACATTTTATTTCACTGTTCCATTCCGTTCCATTCAAATCCATTCCATTCCATTCCACTCCATTCCATTGCATTGCATTCCATTCCATTCCATTCCAATTCCTTCCATTCCATTCCATTCTGTTCCGTTCCATTCCATTGCCCTCCATGCCATTCCATTCCTTTCCATTCCCTTCCATTCTGTTCCGTTCCATTTCGCTCCATTCCTTTTCATTACGTTCCATTGCACTCCATTCCATGCCATTCCTTTCAATTCCATACAATTCCTTCCATTTCATTCCATTCCATTCCATTCCATTCCATTCCATTCCATTCTATTGCATTCCATTCCATTCCACTGCATTCCGTTCCGTTCCATTCTCTTCCATTACACTCCGTTCCATTCCATTCCATTCCATTGAATTCCATTCCGTTCCATTCCATTCCATTGCATTCCATTCCATTCCATTCCATTCCATTCCATTCCATTCCATTCCATTATATTCCATTCCGTTCCATTCCATTCCATTCCGTTCCATTGCACTCCATTCCATTCCATTCCATTCCATTCCATTCCATTCTGTTCCTATCTTTTCCGTTCCATTCTGGTCCCTTCCATTCCATTCCATTCCACTCCATTCCATTCCATTCCATTCCATTCCATTCCATTCCATTCGGTTCAATTGCTCTCCGTTCCATTCCATTCCATTCCATTCCATTCAATTCCATTCCATTGTACTCCATTCCATTCCATTCCTTTCCATTCCGTTTCATTGCACTCCATTCCATTCCATTCCATTCCATTCCATTATGTTCCCATCTTTTCCGTTCCATTCGGGTCCATTCCATTCCTTTCCATTCCATTCAATTCCAATCCACACTCCTCTATTCTATTCCTTTCAATCAAGAAGTTCTCAATCTGTCACCCTCGTTGGATTGCAATGGCACAATGTCAGTTCACATTTCATTTCACCGTTCCATTCCATTCCATTCCATTCCATTCCATTCCATTCCATTCCATTCTATTCCATTCCATTCCATTCCACTGCATTCCGTTCCGTTCCATTCTCTTCCATTACACTCCGTTCCATTCCATTCCATTCCATTGAATTCCATTCCGTTCCATTCCATTCCATTGCATTCCATTATATTCCATTCCGTTCCATTCCATTCCATTCCGTTCCATTGCACTCCATTCCATTCCCTTCCATTCCATTCCGTTCCATTGCACTCCATTCCATTCCATTCCATTCCATTCCATTCTGTTCCTATCTTTTCCGTTCCATTCTGGTCCCTTCCATTCCATTCCATTCCACTCCATTCCATTCCATTCCATTCCATTCGGTTCAATTGCTCTCCATTCCATTCCATTCCATTCCATTCCATTCCATTCCATTCATTCTATTCCATTCCGTTCCATTGCTCTCCATTCCATTCCATTCAATTCCACCATTCCATTCCATTCTATTCCATTCCCTTCCATTCCATTCCATTCCGTTCCATTCCGTTCCTTTCTGATCCATTCCATTCCATTCAATTTCTTTCCATTCCGTTCTATTACATTCCATTCCATTCCGTTCCATGCCATTCCATTCCGTTCCATTCCATTCCATTCCATTCCATTCCATTCTGTTCCTATCTTTTCCGTTCCATTCTGGTCCATTCCAGTCCATTCCATTCCATTCCATTCCATTCCATTCCATTCCATTCCTTTCGGTTCCATTGCTCTCCATTCCATTCCATTCCATTCCATTCCATTCCATTCCATTCCATTCCGTTCCATTGCTCTCCATTCAATTCCATTCAATTCCACCATTCCATTCCATTCCATTCCATTCCATTCCATTCCATTCCGTTCCATTCCATTCCTTTCTGATCCATTCCATTCCATTCAATTTCTTTCCATTCCGTTCTATTACATTCCATTCTCTTCCGTTCCATTGCATTCCATTCCATTCCATCCCATTCCTTTCTGTTCTATTCCATTCCATTCTATTCCATTCCATGCCATTCCATTACTTTCCATTCTATTCCATTCCACACTATTCCATTATATTCCTTTCCTTCAACAGGTTCTCAATCTGTCACCCTGGATGGATTGCAGTTTCACTGTATCAGCTCACATTTTATTTCACCGTTCCATTGCATTGCATTCCATTCCATTTCATTGCATTCGGTTGCATTCCATTCCATTGCATTCCATTGCATTCCATACCATTCCATTGCACTCCACTGCACTCCACTCCACTTCAGTCCATATCGATACATTTTGTTCCATTCCATTCCGTTACACTCCATTCTATTCCATTAAATTCCATTCCATTCCATTCCACTCGACTCCGTTGCAATCCATTCCACTCCACTCCACTCCCTTCTATTTCATTGCATTCCTTTCGACACTATTCTATTCTATTCCTTCCATTCAACAATTTTTCAATCTGTCACCCTGACTGGATTGCAGAGGCACAATGTCAGCTCACATTTTATTTCACCGTTACATTCGATTCCTTTCCTCTCTATTCTATTCAAATCCATTCTATTCCATTGTATTCCATTCCATTCCATTCCATTCCATTCCATTCCATTCCATACCATAGCATTCCACACTATTGTGTTCTATTCCTTCCTTTCAACAAGTTCTCAATCTGTCACCCTGGCTAGATTGCAGAGGCTCAACATCAGCTCACATTTTATTTCACTGTTCCATTCCGTTCCATTCAAATCCATTCCATTCCATTCCACTCCATTCCATTGCATTGCATTCCATTCCATTCCATTCCAATTCCTTCCATTCCATTCCATTCTGTTCCGTTCCATTCCATTGCCCTCCATGCCATTCCATTCCTTTCCATTCCCTTCCATTCTGTTCCGTTCCATTTCGCTCCATTCCTTTTCATTACGTTCCATTGCACTCCATTCCATGCCATTCCTTTCAATTCCATACAATTCCTTCCATTTCATTCCATTCCATTCCATTCCATTCCATTCCATTCCATTCTATTGCATTCCATTCCATTCCACTGCATTCCGTTCCGTTCCATTCTCTTCCATTACACTCCGTTCCATTCCATTCCATTCCATTGAATTCCATTCCGTTCCATTCCATTCCATTGCATTCCATTCCATTCCATTCCATTCCATTCCATTCCATTCCATTATATTCCATTCCGTTCCATTCCATTCCATTCCGTTCCATTGCACTCCATTCCATTCCATTCCATTCCATTCCATTCTGTTCCTATCTTTTCCGTTCCATTCTGGTCCCTTCCATTCCATTCCATTCCACTCCATTCCATTCCATTCCATTCCATTCCATTCCATTCGGTTCAATTGCTCTCCGTTCCATTCCATTCCATTCCATTCCATTCCATTCCATTCCATTCATTCTATTCCATTCCGTTCCATTGCTCTCCATTCCATTCCATTTAATTCCACCATTCCATTCCATTTCATTCCATTCCATTCCATTCCATTCCATTCCGTTCCATTCCGTTCCTTTCTGATCCATTCCATTCCATTCAATTTCTTTCCATTCCGTTCTATTACATTCCATTCCATTCCGTTCCATTCCATTCCATTCCGTTCCATTCCATTCCATTCCATTCCATTCTGTTCCTATCTTTTCCGTTCCATTCTGGTCCATTCCAGTCCATTCCATTCCATTCCATTCCATTCCATTCGGTTCCATTGCTCTCCATTCCATTCCATTCCATTCCATTCGATTCCATTCCATTCCGTTCCATTGCTCTCCATTCCATTCCATTCAATTCCACCTTTCCATTCCATTCCATTCCATTCCATTCCATTCCATTCCGTTCCGTTCTGTTCCTTTCTGATCCATTCCATTCCATTCAATTTATTTCCATTCCGTTCTATTACATTCCATTCTCTTCCGTTCCATTGCATTCCATTCCATTCCATCCCATTCCTTTCTGTTCTATTCCATTCCATTCTGTTCCATTCCATGCCATTCCATTACTTTCCATTCTATTCCATTCCACACTACTCCATTATATTCCTTTCCTTCAACAGGTTCTCAATGTGTCACCCTGGATGGATTGCAGTGGCACAGTATCAGCTCACATTTTATTTCACCGTTCCATTGCATTGCATTCCATTCCATTTCATTGCATTCGGTTGCATTCCATTCCATTGCATTCCATTGCATTCCATACCATTCCATAGCACTCCACTGCACTCCACTCCACTTCAGTCCATATCGTTACATTTTGTTCCATTCCATTCCGTTACACTCCGTTCTATTCCATTAAATTCCATTCCATTCCATTCCACTCGACTCCGTTGCAATCCATTCCACTCCACTCCACTCCCTTCTATTTCATTGCATTCCTTTCGACACTATTCTATTCTATTCCTTCCATTCAACAATTTTTCAATCTGTCACCCTGACTGGATTGCAGAGGCACAATGTGAGCTCACATTTTATTTCACCGTTACATTCGATTCCTTTCCTCTCTATTCTGTTCCAATCCATTCCATTACATTCCATTCCACTCCATTCCATTGCATTCCATTCCATTCCATTCCATTCCAATTCCTTCCATTCCATTCCATTCTGATCCGTTCCGTTCCATTGCACTCCATTCCTTTCCATACCTTTCAATTCCGTTCCATTCCGTTCCATTCCATTCCATTCCATTTCGCTCCATTCCTTTTCATTACGTTCCACTGCACTCCATTCCATGCCATTGCATTCAATTCCATTCAGTTCCTTTCCATTTCATTCCATTCCATTCCATTCCATTCCATTCCATTCCATTCCACACTATTCTATTCTATTCCTTTCTTTCCACAACTTCTCAACTGTCACCCTGGCTGGAATGCAGTGTCACAATGTCTTCTCACATTTTATTTCACCATTCCATTCCATTCCATTCCATTCCATTCCATTCCATTCCATTCCATTCCTTTCCATTGCGTGCCATTCCACAGCATTTTATTCTATTCCTTTCTTTCAACAAGTTCTCAATCTGTCACCCAGACTGGATTGCAGGGGCACAATGGCGGCTCACATATTATTTCACCAGTCCATTCCATTCCATTCCAATCCATTCCATTGCCTTCCGTTCCATTGCATTCCATTCCGTTCCCATCCGTTGAGTTCCATTCCGTTCCATTCTATTCCATTCCATTCCATTCCCTTCCATTCCATTCCATTCCATTCCATTCCATTCCATTCCATTCCATTCCACACTCTTCTCTTCTATTCCTTTCTTTCTACAAGTTCTCAATATGTCACCCTGGATGGATTGCAGTGGTATAATGTCAGCTCACATTTTATTTCACGTTTCCGTTCCATTCCATTCAATTCCATTCCATTCCATTCCATTCCATACATCAATATTCTATTCTATTCCTTCCTTCCAACAATTTCTCAATCTGACCCCCTGGTTGGATTTCTGTGGCACAGTGTCAGCTCACTTTTTATTTCACCGTTCGATTCCATTCTATTCCATTCCATTCCATTGCATTCCCTTCCATTCAATTCCATTTCATTCCATTCCGATCCATTCCGTTCCATTACAGTCCATTCCATTCCATTCCATGAAATTCCATTCCTTTCCGTTCCAATTCCTTCCATTCCATTCCAATCCGTTCCGTTCTGTTCCCTTCCATTCCATTCCATTTCGTTCCATTCATTTCCATTACACTCCATTCCATTCCATTCCATTCCAATCCGTTCCGTTCTCTTCCCTTCCATTACATTCCATTTCGTTCCATTCTGTTCCATTCATTTCCATTACACTCCATTCCATTCCATTCCACTCCTCTCCACTTCACTCCATGCTACTGCAATCCATTCCATTCTCTTTAGTTCCTTACATTCCGCACTATTCTAATCTATTCCTTTCTTTCAAAAAGTTCTCAATCTAACACAATGGCTGGAATGCAGTGGCACAATTTCAGCTCACATTTTATTTCACTCTTCCATTCCATTGCATTCCATTCCGTTCCATTCCATTCCATTCCATTCCATTCCATTCCATTCCATTCCATTGCATTCCATTCCATTGCATTCCATTCCATTCCATTCCATTGCACTCCATTCCATTCCATTCCATTCTATTCCATTCCATTCCGTTTCATTGCATTCCGTTGCATTTCGTTTCATTCCATTCCATTCTGTGCCTATCTTTTCCGTTCCTTTCGGTCCATTCAATTCCTTTCCATTCCATTCAATTCCATTCCACACTCTTCTATTCTATTCCTTTCAATCAAGGAGTTCTCAATCTGTCAGCCTGGTTGGATTTCAATGGCACAATGTCAGCTCACATTTTATTTCACCGTTCCATTCCATTCCATTCCATTCCATTGCATTCCATTCCATTCTATTCAATTCCATTCCATTCTATTCCATTCCATTCCATTCCAATGCATTCCATTCCATTCCCTTCCATTACACTCCGTTCCATTCCATTCCATTCCATTGTATTCCATTCCGTTCCATTCCATTCCATTGCACTCCATTCCATTCCATTCCATTGCATTCCATTCCATTGCACTCCATTCCATTCCATTCCATTCCTATCTTTTCCGTTCCATTCGTGTACGTTCCAGTCCATTCCATTCCATTCCCGTCCATTCCATTCCATTGCTCTCCATTCCTCTCCATTCCATTCCATTCCATTCCATTCCTTTCCATTGCTCTCCATTCCATTCCATTCCATTCTGTTCCATTGCTCTGAATTCCATTCCATTCCATTCCACCATTCCATTCCATTCCATTCCATTCAATTCCATTCCATTCCATTCCATTCCATTCCATTCCATTCCATTCCATTCCTTTCGGTTCCATTCCATTCCTTTCTGATCCATTCCATTCCATTCAATTTCTTTCCTTTCCCTTCTATTACATTCCGTTCTGTTCCGTTCTATTGCATTCCATTCCATTCCATCCCATCCCTTTCTGTTCTATTCCATTCCATTCTATTGCATTCCATTCCATTCCTTTCCATTCTTTTCCACTCCACACTATTCTATTATATTTCTTTCCTTCAACAGGTTCTCAATGTGTCACCCTGGATGGATTGCAGTGGCACAGTATCAGCTGACATTTTATTTCACCGATCCATTCCATTGCATTCCATTCCATTGCATTTCATTCGGTTGCATTCCATTCCATTGCATTCCATTGCGTTCCATACCATTCCATTGCACTCCACTGCACTCCACTCCACTTCAGTCCATATCGTTACTTTTGTTCCATTCCATTCCGTTACACTCCATTCTATTCCATTAAATTCCATTCCATTCCATTCCACTCGACTCCATTGCAATCCATTCCACTCCACTCCACTCCATTCTATTTCATTGCATTCCTTTCAACACTATTCTATTCTATTCCTTCCATTCAGCAATTTTTCAATCTGTCACCCTGACTGGGTTGCGGAGGCACAATGTCAGCTCACATTTTATTTCACCGTTACATTCGATTCCTTTCCTCTCTATTCTGTTCCAATCCATTCCATTCCATTCCATTCCATTCCACTGCATTCCATTCCATTCCACTCCATTCCATTCCATTCAATTCCATTCCATTCCATTCCATTCCATTCATTTCCAATGCATGCCATTCCACAGCATTTTATTCTATTCCTTTCTTTCAACATGTTCTCAATCTGTCACCCAGACTGGATTGCAGGGGCACAATGGCGGCTCACATTTTATTTCACCAGTCCATTCCAATCCATTCCATTCCCTTTCCTTCCATTGCATTCCATTCCGTTCCAATCTGTTCAGTTCCATTCCGTTCCATTCTATTCCATTCCCTTCCATTCCATTCCATTCCATTCCCTTCCTTTCCATTCCATTCCACACTCTTCTCTTCTATTCCTTTCTTTCAACAAGTTCTCAATATGTCACCCTGGCTGGATTGCCGTGGTACAATGTCAGCTCACATTATATTTCACGTTTCCATTCCATTCCATTCCATTCCATACATCAATATTCTATTCTATTCCTTGCTTCCAACAATTTCTCAATCTGACACCCTGGTTGGATTGCTGTGGCACAATGTCAGCTCACTTTTTATTTCTCCGTTCAATTCCATTCTGTTCCATTCCATTCCATTGCATTCCCTTCCATTCAATTCCATTTCGTTCCATTCTGATCCATTCCGTTCCCTTGCAGTCCTTTCCATTCCATTCCATTCCATTAAATTCCATTCCATTCCATTCCAATTCATTCCATTCCATTCCAATCCATTCCGTTCTGTTCCCTTCCATTCCATTCCATTCCATTCCTTTCAGTTCCATTACACTCTATTCCATTGAATTCCACTCCTCTCCACTTCACTCCACACCACTGCAATCCATTGCATTCCCTTCAGTTCCTTCCATTCCACACTATTCTGTTCTATTCCTTTCTTTCGAAACGTTCTCAATCTGTCACAATGGATGGATTGCAGTGGCACAATGTCAGCTCACATTTTATTTCACTGTTCCATTCCATTGCATTTCATTTCATTCCATTCCATTCCATTCCATTCCATTCCATTCCATTCCATTGTACTCCGTTCCGTTCCGTTCCGTTCCGTTCCGTTCCATTCCATTCCATTTCATTCCATTGCACTCCATTCCATTCCATTCAATTCCATTCCATTGTACTCCATTCCATTCCATTCCATTCCGTTTCATTGCACTCCATTCCATTTCGTTCCATTCCATTCCATTATGTTCCCATCTTTTCCGTTCCATTCGGGTCCATTCCATTCCTTTCCATTCCATTCAATTCCAATCCACACTCCTCTATTCTATTCCTTTCAATCAAGAAGTTCTCAATCTGTCACCCTCATTGGATTGCAATGGCACAATGTCAGCTCACATTTTATTTCACCGTTCCATTCCATTCCATTACATTCCATTCCATTCCATTCCATTCCATTACATTCCATTCCATTCCATTGCATTCCGTTCAGTTCCATTCTCTTCCATTACACTCCGTTCCATTCCATTCCATTCCATTCCATTCCATTCCATTCCATTCTATTCCATTCCATTCCATTCCACTGCATTCCGTTCCGTTCCATTCTATTCCATTACACTCCGTTCCATTCCATTCCATTCCATTGAATTCCATTCCGTTCCATTCCATTCCATTGCATTCCATTCCATTCCGTACCATTCCATTCCATTCCGTTCCATTGCACTCCATTCCATTCCATTCTATTCCATTCAATTCTGTTCCTATTTTTCCGTTCCATTCTGGTCCATTCCATTCCATTCCATTCCACTCCATTCCATTCCATTCCAATCCATTCGGTTCAATTGCTCTCCATTCCATTCCATTCCATTCCATTCCATTCCATTCTATTCCATTCCGTTCCATTGCTCTCCATTCCATTCCATTCAATTCCACCATTCCATTCCATTCCATTCCATTCCATTCCGTTCCATTCCGTTCATTTCTGATCCATTCCATTCCATTCAATTTCTTTCCATTCCGTTCTATTACATTCCATTCCATTCCGTTCCATTCCATTCCATTCCGTTCCATTCCATTCCATTCCATTCCATTCCATTCTGTTCCTATCTTTTCCGTTCCATTCTGGTCCATTCCAGTCCATTCCATTCCATTCCATTTCATTCCATTCGGTTCCAATGCTCTCCATTCCATTCCATTCCATTCCATTCCCTTCCATTCCGTTCCATTGCTCTCCATTCCATTCCATTCATTTCCACCATTCCATTCCATTCCATTCCATTCCATTCCATTCCATTCCGTTCCTTTCTGATCCATTCCATTCCATTCAATTTCTTTCCATTCCGTTCTATTACATTCCATTCTCTTCCGTTCCATTGCATTCCATTCCATTCCATCCCATTCCTTTCTGTTCTATTCCATTCCTTTCTATTCCATTCCATGCCATTCCATTCCTTTCCTTTCTATTCCATTCCACGCTATTCCATTATATTCCTTTCCTTCAACAGGTTCTCAATCTGTCACCCTGGATGGATTGCAGTGGCACAGTATCAGCTCACATTTTATTTCACCGTTCCATTGCATTGCATTCCATTCCATTTCATTGCATTCGATTGCATTCCATTCCATTGCATTCCATTGCATTCCATACCATTCCATTGCACTCCACTGCACTCCACTCCACTTCAGTCCATATCGTTACATTTTGTTCCATTCCATTCCGTTACACTCCATTCTATTCCATTAAATTCCATTCCATTCCATTCCACTCGACTCCGTTGCAATCCATTCCACTCCACTCCACTCCCTTCTATTTCATTGCATTCCTTTCGACACTATTCTATTCTATTCCTTCCATTCAACAATTCTTCAATCTGTCACCCTGACTGGATTGCAGAGGCACAATGTCAGCTCACATTTTATTTCACCGTTACATTCGATTCCTTTCCTCTCTATTCTGTTCCAATCCATTCCATTCCATTCCATTCCACTCCATTCCATTGCATTCCATTCCATTCCATTCCACTCCATTCCATTGCATTCCATTCCATTCCATTCCATTCCAATTCCTTCCATTCCATTCCATTCTGTTCCGTTCCGTTCCATTGCACTCCATTCCATTCCATTCCTTTCCATTCCGTTCCACTCCGTTCCATTCCATTCCATTCCATTTCTCTCCATTCCTTTTCATTACGTTCCACTGCACTCCATTCCATGCCATTGCATTCAATTCCATTCAGTTCCTTTCCATTTCATTCCATTCCATTCCATTCCATTCCATTCCATTCCATTCCATTCCACACTATTCTATTCTATCCCTTTCTTTCCACAACTTCTCAACTGTCACCCTGGCTGGAATGCAGTGTCACAATGTCTTCTCACATTTTATTTCACCATTCCATTCCATTCCATTCCATTCCATTCCATTCCATTCCTTTCCATTGCGTGCCATTCCACAGCATTTTATTCTATTCCTTTCTTTCAACAAGTTCTCAATCTGTCACCCAGACTGGATTGCAGGGGCACAATGGCGGCTCACATATTATTTCACCAGTCCATTCCATTCCATTCCAATCCATTCCATTGCCTTCCGTTCCATTGCATTCCATTCCGTTCCCATCCGTTGAGTTCCATTCCGTTCCATTCTATTCCATTCCATTCCATTCCATTCCACAGTCTTCTCTTCTATTCCTTTCTTTCTACAAGTTCTCAATATGTCACCCTGGATGGATTGCAGTGGTATAATGTCAGCTCACATTTTATTTCACGTTTCCGTTCCATTCCATTCAATTTGATTCCATTCCATTCCATACATCAATATTCTATTCTATTCCTTCCTTCCAACAATTTCTCAATCTGACACCCTGGTTGGATTTCTGTGGCACAATGTCAGCTCACTTTTTATTTCACCGTTCGATTCCATTCTATTCCATTCCATTCCATTGCATTCCCTTCCATTCAATTCCATTTCATTCCTTTCCGATCCATTCCGTTCCATTACAGTCCATTCCATTCGATTCCATGAAATTACATTCCTTTCCATTCCAATTCATTCCATTCCATTCCAATCCGTTCCGTTCTGTTCCCTTCCATTCCATTCCATTTCGTTCCATTCATTTCCATTACACTCCATTCCATTCCATTCCATTCCAATCCGTTCCGTTCTGTTCCCTTCCATTCCATTCCATTTCGTTCCATTCTGTTCCATTCATTTCCATTACACTCCATTACATTCCATTCCACTCCTCTCCACTTCACTCCATGCCACTGCAATCCATTCCATTACCTTCAGTTCCTTCCATTCCACACTATTCTAATCAATTCCTTTCTTCCAAAAAGTTCTCAATCTATCACAATGGCTGGATTGCAGTGGCACAATGTCAGCTCACATTTTATTTCACTCTTCCATTCCATTGCATTCCATTTCATTCCATTCTATTCCATTCCATTCCATTCCATTGCATTCCATTCCATTCCATTGCATTCCATTCCATTGCATTCCATTCCATTCCATTCCATTCCATTCCATTCCATTCCATTACATTACATTCCATTGCACTCCATTCCATTCCATTCCATTCCATTCCATTCCATTCCATTCCATTCATTTCATTCCATTCCGTTTCATTGCACTCCGTTCCATTTCGTTCCATTCCATTTCATTCTGTTCCTATCTTTTCCGTTCCATTCGGTCCATTCCATTCCTTTCCATTCCATTCAATTCCATTCCACACTCTTCTATTTTATTCCTTTCAATCAAGATGTTCTCAATCTGTCAGCCTGGTTGGATTGCAATGGCACAATGTCAGCTCACATTTTTTTTCACCGTTCCATTCCATTCCATTCCATTCCATTCCATTCCATTCAATTCCATTCCATTCTATTCCATTCAATTCCACTGCATTCCATTCCGTTCCATTCCCTTCCATTACACTCCGTTCCATTCCATTGCATTCCATTGAATTCCATTCCGTTCCATTCCATTCCATTGCACACCATTCCATTCCATTCCATTGCATTCCCTTCCATTGCACTCTATTCCATTCCATTCCATTCCATTCCATTCCATTCCATTCCATTCCATTCTGTTCCTATATTTTCCGTTCCATTCAGGTCCATCCCAGTCCATTCCATTCCATTCCATTCCATTCCATTCCATTCCATTCCATTCCATTCCATTCCTCTCCATTCCATTCCATTCCATTCCGTTACATTGCTCTCCATTCCATTCCATTCCATTCCACCATTCCATTCCATTCCATTCCATTCCATTCCATTCCATTCCATTCCATTCCATTCCTTTCCATTCCATTCCGTTCCTTTCTGATCCTTTCCATTCCATTCAATTTCTTTCCATTCCCTTCTATTACATTCCATTCTGTTCCGTTCTATTGCATTCCATTCCATTCCATCCCATTCCTTTCTGTTCTATTCCATTCCATTCTATTCCATTCCATTCCACTGCATTCCATTCCGTTCCATTCCCTTCCATTACACTCCGTTCCATTCCATTGCATTCCATTGAATTCCATTCCGTTCCCTACCATTCCATTGCACACCATTCCATTCCATTCCATTGCATTCCCTTCCATTGCACTCTATTCCATTCCATTCCATTCCATTCCATTCCATTCCATTCCATTCCATTCCATTCTGTTCCTATTTTTTCCGTTCCATTCAGGTCCATCCCAGTCCATTCCATTCCATTCCATGCCATTCCATTCCATTCCATTCCATTCCATTCCATTCCTCTCCATTCCATTCCATTCCATTCCGTTCCATTGCTCTCCATTCCATTCCATTCCATTCCACCATTCCATTCCATTCCATTCCATTCCATTCCTTTCCATTCCATTCCGTTCCTTTCTGATCCTTTCCATTCCATTCAATTTCTTTCCATTCCCTTCTATTACATTCCATTCTGTTCCGTTCTATTGCATTCCATTCCATTCCATCCCATTCCTTTCTGTTCTATTCCATTCCATTCCATTCCTTTCCATTCTATTCCATTCCACACTATTTTATTATATTCCTTTCCTTCAACAGGTTCTCAATCTGTCACACTGGATGGATTGCAGTGGCACAGTATCAGCTCATATTTTATTTCACCGCTCCATTCCATTGCTTTCCATTCCATTGCATTTCATTCGGTTGCATTCCATTCCATTGCATTCCATTGCATTCCATACCATTCCATTGCACTCCCCTGCACTCCACTCCACTTCAGTCCATATCGTTACTTTTGTTCCATTCCGTTCCGTTACACTCCATTCTATTCCATTAAATTCCATTCCATTCCATTCCACTCGACTCCATTGCAATCCATTCCACTCCACTCCACTCCACTCTATTTCATTGCATTCCTTTCGACACTATTCTATTCTATTCCTTCCATTCAACAATTTTTCAATCTGTCACCCAGACTGGATTGCAGAGGCACAATGTAAGCTCACATTTTATTTCACCGTTACATTCGATTCCTTTCCTCTCTATTCTATTCAAATCCATTCTATTCCATTCCATTCCATTCCATTCCATTCCATTCCATTCCATTCCATACCATAGCATTCCACACTATTGTGTTCTATTCCTTCCTTTCAACAAGTTCTCAATCTGTCACCCTGGCTAGATTGCAGAGGCTCAACATCAGCTCACATTTTATTTCACTGTTCCATTCCGTTCCATTCAAATCCATTCCATTCCATTCCACTCCATTCCATTGCATTGCATTCCATTCCATTCCATTCCAATTCCTTCCATTCCATTCCATTCTGTTCCGTTCCATTCCATTGCCCTCCATGCCACTCCATTCCTTTCCATTCCGTTCCATTCTGTTCCGTTCCATTTCGCTCCATTCCTTTTCATTACGTTCCATTGCACTCCACTCCATGCCATTCCTTTCAATTCCATTCAATTCCTTCCATTTCATTCCATTCCATTCCATTCCATTCCATTCCATTCCATTCCATTCCACACTATTCTATTATATTCCTTTCTTTCAACAACTTCTCAACTGTCACCCTGGCTGGAATGAAGTGTCACAATGTCTTCTCACATTTTATTTCACCATTCCATTCCATTCCATTGCATTCCATTCCATTCCATTCCACTGCATTCCATTCCATTTTCTTGCATTCCATTCCATTCCATTCCTTTCCATTCCATTCCATTCCATTCCTTTGCATGCCATTCCACAGCATTTTATTCTATTCCTTTCTTTCAACAAGTTCTCAATCTGTCACCCAGACTGGATAGCAGGGGCACAATGGCGGCTCACATATTATTTCACCAGTCCATTCCATTCCATTCCAATCCATTCCATTCCCTTCCGTTCCTTTGCATTCCATTCCGTTCCCATCCGTTCAGTTCCATTCCATTCCATTCTATTCCATTCCATTCCATTCCATTCCATTCCATTCCACACTCTTCCTTTCTATTCCTTTCTTTCAACAAGTTCTCAACATGTCACCCTGGCTGGATTGCAGTGGTACAATGTCAGCTCACATTTTATTTCACGATTCCATTCCATTCCATTCCATTCCATTCCATTCCATTCCATTCCATACATCAATATTCTATTCTATTCCTTCCTTAAAACAATTTCTCAATCTGACACCCTTGTTGGATTGCTGTGGCACAATGTAAGCTCACTTTTTATTTCACCGTTCGATTCCATTCTATTTCATTCCATTCCATTGCATTGCCTTCCATTCAATTGCATTTCGTTCCATTCCGATCCCTTCCGTTCCATTACAGTCCATTACTGTCCATTCCATTCCATTCCATTCCATTCCATGAAATTCCATTCCATTCCATTCCAATTCATTCCATTCCATTCCAATCGGTTCCGTACTGTTCCCTTCCATTCCTTTCCATTTCGTTCCATTCTGTTCCATTCATTTCCATTACACTCCATTCCATTCCATTCCACTCCTCTCCACTTCACTCCATGCCACTGCAATCCATTCCATTCTCTTCAGTTCCTTACATTCCGCACTATTCTAATCTATTCCTTTCTTTCAAAAAGTTCTCAATCTAACACAATGACTGGAATGCAGTGGCACAATTTCAGCTCACATTTTATTTCACTGTTCGATTCCATTGCATTCCATTCCATTCCATTCCATTCCATTGCACTCCATTCAATTGCTTTCCATTCCATATCATTAGATTCCATTCCATTCCATTGCATTCCATTCCATTCCATTGCATTCCATTCCATTCCATTCCATTGCACTCCATTACTTTCCATTCCATTCCATTCCATTCCATTCCATTCCATTCCATTTCATTGCACTCCGTTCCATTTCGTTCCATTCCATTCCATTCTGTGCCTATCTTTTCCGTTCCATTCGGTCCATTCAATTCCTTTCCATTCCATTCAATTCCATTCCACACTCTTCTATTCTATTCCTTTCAATCAAGGAGTTCTCAAAATGTCAGCCTGGTTGGATTTCAATGGCACAATGTCAGCTCACATTTTATTTCTCCGTTCCATTCCATTCCATTCCATTCCTTTGCATTCCATTCCATTCTATTCAATTCCATTCCATTCTATTCCATTCCATTCCATTCCACTGCATTCCATTCCATTCCCTTCCATTACACTCCATTCCATTCCATTCCATTCCATTGAATTCCATTCCGTTCCGTTCCATTCCATTGCACTCCATTCCATTCCATTACATTGCATTCCATTCCATTGTACTCCACTCCATTCCATTCCATTCCATTCCATTTCATTCCTATCTTTTCCGTTCCATTCGGGTCCATTCCAGTCCATTCCATTCCATTCCAGTCCATTCCATTCCATTGCTCTCCATTCCTCTCCATTCCATTCCATTCCATTCCATTCTATTCCATTCCATTCCATTCCTTTCCATTGCTCTCCATTCCATTCCATTCCATTCTGTTCCATTGCTCTCCATTCCATTCCATTACATTCCACCATTCCATTCCATTCCATTCCATTCCATTCCATTCCATTCCATTCCATTCCATTCCATTCCTTTCGGTTCCATTCCATTCCTTTCTGATCCATTCCATTCCATTCAATTTCTTTCCGTTCCCTTCTATTAAATTCCGTTCTGTTCCGTTCTATTGCATTCCATTCCATTCCATCCCATTCCTTTCTGTTCTATTCCATTCCATTCTATTCCATTCCATTCCACTCCTTTCCATTCTTTACCATTCCACACTATTCTATTATATTCCTTTCCTTCAACAGGTTCTCAATGTGTCACCCTGGATGGATTGCAGTGGCACAGTATCAGCTGACATTTTATTTCACCGATCCATTCCATTGCATTCCATTCCATTGCATTTCATTCGGTTGCATTCCATTCCATTGCATTCCATTGCATTCCATACCATTCCATTGCACTCCACTGCACTCCACTCCACTTCAGTCCATATCGTTACTTTTGTTCCATTCCATTCCGTTACACTCCATTCTATTCCATTAAATTCCATTACATTCCATTCCACTCGACTCCATTGCAATCCATTCCACTCCACTCCACTCCATTCTATTTCATTGCATTCCTTTCAACACTATTCTATTCTATTCCTTCCATTCAGCAATTTTTCAATCTGTCACCCTGACTGGATTGCAGAGGCACAATGTCAGCTCACATTTTATTTCACCGTTACATTCGATTCCTTTCCTCTCTATTCTATTCCAATCCATTCCATTCCTTTCCATTCCATTCCATTCCATTCCATTCCATTGCATTCCATACCATTCCATACCATAGCATTCCACAGTATTGTATTCTATTCCTTCCTTTCAACAAGTTCTCAATCTGTCACCCTGGCTAGATTGCAGAGGCTCAACATCAGCTCACATTTGATTTCACTGTTCCATTCATATCCATACCATTCCATTCCACTCCATTCCATTGCATTGCATTCCATTCCATTCCAATTCCTTCCATTCCATTCCATTCTGTTCCGTTTCGTTCCATTGCACTCCATTCCATTCCCTTCCATTCCATTCCATTCCATTCCATTCCGTTCCATTCCATTCCATTCCATTTCGCTCCATTCGTTTTCATTACATTCCATTGCACTCCATTCCATGCCATTCCATTCAATTCCATTCAATTCCTTTCCATTTCATTCCATTCCATTCCACACTATTCTATTCTATTCCTTTCTTTCAACAACTTCTCAACTGTCACCCTGGCTGGAATGCAGTGTCACAATGTCTTCTCACATTTTATTTCACCGTTCCATTCCACTGCATTCCATTCCATTCCATTCCATTCCACTGCATTCCATTCCATTCCATTCCATTCCATTCCATTCCATTCCATTCCATTCCTTTCCAATGCATGCCATTCCACAGCATTTTAATCTATTCCTTTCTTTCAACAAGTTCTCAATCTGTCACCCAGACTGAATTTCAGGGGCACAATAGCATCTCACATTTTATTTCACCAGTCCATTCCAATCCATTCCATTCCCTTTCCTTCCATTGCATTCCTTTCCGTTCCAATCTTTTCAGTTCCATTCCGTTCCATTCTATTCCATTCCATTCCATTCCATTCCATTCCATTCCATTCCATTCCATTCCATTCCATTCCACAATCTTCTCTTCTATTCCTTTCTTTCAACAAGTTCTCAATATGTCACCCTGGCTGGATTGCCGTGGTACAATGTCAGCTCACATTATATTTCACGTTTCCATTCCATTCCATTCCATTCCATACATCAATATTCTATTCTATTCCTTGCTTCCAACAATTTCTCAATCTGACACCCTGGTTGGATTGCTGTGGCACAATGTCAGCTCACTTTTTATTTCTCCGTTCAATTCCATTCTGTTCCATTCCATTCCATTGCATTCCCTTCCATTCAATTCCATTTCGTTCCATTCTGATCCATTCCGTTCCCTTGCAGTCCTTTCCATTCCATTCCATTCCATTAAATTCCATTCCATTCCATTCCAATTCATTCCATTCCATTCCAATCCATTCCGTTCTGTTCCCTTCCATTCCATTCCATTCCATTCCTTTCAGTTCCATTACACTCTATTCCATTGAATTCCACTCCTCTCCACTTCACTCCACACCACTGCAATCCATTGCATTCCCTTCAGTTCCTTCCATTCCTCACTATTCTGTTCTATTCCTTTCTTTCAAAACGTTCTCAATCTGTCACACTGGATCGATTGCAGTGGCACAATGTCAGCTCACATTTTATTTCACTGTTCCATTGCATTGCATTTCATTTCATTCCATTCCATTCCATTCCATTCCATTCCATTGTACTCCGTTCCGTTCCGTTCCGTTCCGTTCCGTTCCATTCCATTCCATTTCATTCCATTGCACTCCATTCCATTCCATTCAATTCCATTCCATTGTACTCCATTCCATTCCATTCCATTCCATTCCGTTTCATTGCACTCCGTTCCATTTCGTTCCATTCCATTCCATTATTTTCCCATCTTTTCCGTTCCATTCGGGTCCATTCCATTCCTTTCCATTCCATTCAATTCCAATCCACACTCCTCTATTCTATTCCTTTCAATCAAGAAGTTCTCAATCTGTCACCATCGTTGGATTGCAATGGCACAATGTCAGCTCACATTTTATTTCACCGTTCCATTCCATTCCATTCCATTCCATTCCATTCCATTCCATTCCATTCCATTCCATTCCATTCCATTCTATTAAATTCCATTCCATTCCACTGCATTCCGTTCCGTTCCATTCTCTTCCATTACACTCCGTTCCATTCCATTCCATTCCATTGAATTCCATTCCGTTCCATTCCACTCCATTGCATTCCATTCCATTCCATTCCATTCCATTCCATTCCATTCCACCATTCCATTCCACTCCATTCCATTCCATTCCATTCCATTCCATTCCATTCCATTCCATTCCTTTCCATTCCATTCCGTTCCTTTCTGATCCTTTCCATTCCATTCAATTTCTTTCCATTCCCTTCTATTACATTCCATTCTGTTCCGTTCTATTGCATTCCATTCCATTCCATCCCATTCCTTTCTGTTCTATTCCATTCCATTCCATTCCTTTCCATTCTATTCCATTCCACACTATTTTATTATATTCCTTTCCTTCAACAGGTTCTCAATCTGTCACACTGGATGGATTGCAGTGGCACAGTATCAGCTCATATTTTATTTCACCGTTCCATTCCATTGCATTCCATTCCATTGCATTTCATTCGGTTGCATTCCACTCCATTGCATTCCATTGCATTCCATACCATTCCATTGCACTCCCCTGCACTCCACTCCACTTCAGTCCATATCGTTACTTTTGTTCCATTCCGTTCCGTTACACTCCATTCTATTCCATTAAATTCCATTCCATTCCACTCCACTCGACTCTATTGCAATCCATTCCACTCCACTCCACTCCACTCTATTTCATTGCATTCCTTTCGACACTATTCTATTCTATTCCTTCCATTCAACAATTTTTCAATCTGTCACCCTGACTGGATTGCAGAGGCACAATGTAAGCTCACATTTTATTTCACCGTTACATTCGATTCCTTTCCTCTCTATTCTATTCAAATCCATTCTATTCCATTCCATTCCATTCCATTCCATTCCATTCCATACCTTAGCATTCCACACTATTGTGTTCTATTCCTTCCTTTCAACAGGTTCTCAATCTGTCACCCTGGCTAGATTGCAGAGGCTTAACATCAGCTCACATTTTATTTCACTGTTCCATTCCGTTCCATTCAAATCCATTCCATTCCATTCCACTCCATTCCATTGCATTGCATTCCACTCCATTCCATTCCAATTCCTTCCATTCCATTCCATTCTGTTCCGTTCCATTCCATTGCCCTCCATTCCATTCCATTCCTTTCCATTCCGATCCATTCTGTTCCGTTCCATTTCGCTCCATTCCTTTTCATTACGTTCCATTGCACTCCATTCCATGCCATTCCTTTCAATTCCATTCAATTCCTTCCATTTCATTCCATTCCATTCCATTCCATTCCACACTATTCTACTATATTCCTTTCTTTCAACAACTTCTCAACTGTCACCCTGGCTGGAATGCAGTGTCACAATGTCTTCTCACATTTTATTTCACCATTCCATTCCATTCCATTGCATTCCATTCCATTCCATTCCACTACATTCCATTCCATTTTCTTCCATTCCATTCCATTCCATTCCATTCCTTTCCATTCCATTCCATTCCATTCCTTTGCATGCCATTCCACAGCATTTTATTCTATTCCTTTCTTTCAACAAGTTCTCAATCTGTCACCCAGACTGGATAGCAGGGGCACAATGGCGGCTCACATATTATTTCAGCAGTCCATTACATTCCATTCCAATCCATTCCATTCCCTTCTGTTCCTTTGCATTCCATTCCTTTCCCATCCGTTCAGTTCCATTCCATTCCATTCCATTACATTGCATTCCATTCCATTCTATTCAATTCCATTCCATTCTATTCCATTCCATTCCATTCCACTGCATTCCATTCCATTCCCTTCCATTACACTCCGTTCCATTCCATTCCATTCCATTGAATTCCATTCCGTTCCATTCCATTCCATTGCACTCCATTCCATTCCATTCCATTGCATTCCATTCCATTGTACTCCATTCCATTCCATTCCATTCCATTCCTATCTTTTCCGTTCCATTCGGGTCCATTCCAGTCCATTCCATTCCATTCCAGTCCATTCCATTCCATTGCTCTCCATTCCTCTCCATTCCATTCCATTCCATTCCATTCCATTCCATTTCATTCCATTCCATTCCATTCCTTTCCATTGCTCTCCATTCCATTCCATTCCATTCTGTTCCATTGCTCTCCATTCCATTCCATTCCATTCCACCATTCCATTCCATTCCATTCCATTCCATTCCATTCCATTCCATTCCTTTCGGTTCCATTCCATTCCTTTCTGATCCATTCCATTCCATTCAATTTCTTTCCATTCCCTTCTATTACATTCCGTTCTGTTCCGTTCTATTGCATTCCATTCCATTTCATCCCATTCCTTTCTGTTCTATTCCATTCCATTCTATTCCATTCCACTCCATTCCTTTCCATTCTTTCCCATTCCACACTATTCTATTATATTCCTTTCCTTCAACAGGTTCTCAATGTGTCACCCTGGATGGATTGCAGTGGCACAGTATCAGCTGACATTTTATTTCACCGATCCATTCCATTGCATTCCATTCCATTGCATTTCATTCGGTTGCATTCCATTCCATTGCATTCCATTGCATTCCATACCATTCCATTGCACTCCACTGCACTCCACTCCACTTCAGTCCATATCGTTACTTTTGTTCCATTCCATTCCGTTACACTCCATTCTATTCCATTAAATTCCGTTCCATTCCATTCCACTCGACTCCATTGCAATCCATTCCACTCCACTCCACTCCATTCTATTTCATTGCATTCCTTTCAACACTATTCTATTCTATTCCTTCCATTCAGCAATTTTTCAATCTGTCACCCTGACTGGATTGCGGAGGCACAATGTCAGCTCACATTTTATTTCACCGTTACATTCAATTCCTTTCCTCTCTATTCTATTCCAATCCATTCCATTCCATTCCATTCCATTCCATTACATTGCATTCCATTCCATTCCATTCCATTACATTGCATTCCATTCCATTCCATACCATAGCATTCCACACTATTGTATTCTATTCCTTCCTTTCAACAAGTTCTCAATCTGTCACCCTGGCTAGATTGCAGAGGCTCAACATCAGCTCACATTTGATTTCACTGTTCCATTCCTATCCATACCATTCCATTCCAATCCATTCCATTGCATTGCATTCCATTCCATTCCAATTCCTTCCATTCCATTCCATTCTGTTCCGTTTCGTTCCATTGCACTCCATTGCATTCCATTCCTTTCCATTCCATTCCATTCCATTCCGTTCCATTCCATTCCATTCCATTTCGCTCCATTCGTTTTCATTACATTCCATTGCACTCCATTCCATGCCATTCCATTCAATTCCATTCAATTCCTTTCCATTTCATTCCATTCCATTCCACACTATTCTATTCTATTCCTTTCTTTCAACAATTCTCAACTGTCACCCTGGCTGGAATGCAGTGTCACAATGTCTTCTCACATTTTATTTCACCGTTCCATTCCACTGCATTCCATTCCATTCCATTCCATTCCATTCCATTCCATTCCATTCCATTCCACTCCATTCCATTCCATTCCATTCCTTTCCAATGCATGCCATTCCACAGCATTTTATTCTATTCCTTTCTTTCAACAAGTTCTCAATCTGTCACCCAGACTGGATTGCAGGGGCACAATGGCGGCTCACATTTTATTTCACCAGTCCATTCCAATCCATTCCATTCCCTTTCCTTCCATTGCATTCCTTTCCGTTCCAATCTGTTCAGTTCCATTCCGTTCCATTCTATTCCATTCCATTCCATTCCATTCCATTCCATTCCATTCCATTCCACACTCTTCTCTTCTATTCCTTTCTTTCAACAAGTTCTCAATATGTCACCCTGGCTGGATTGCCGTGGTACAATGTCAGCTCACATTATATTTCACGTTTCCATTCCATTCCATTCCATTCCATACATCAATATTCTATTCTATTCCTTGCTTCCAACAATTTCTCAATCTGACACCCTGGTTGGATTGCTGTGGCACAATGTCAGCTCACTTGTTATTTCTCCCTTCAATTCCATTCTGTTCCATTCCATTCCATTGCATTCCCTTCCATTCAATTCCATTTCGTTCCATTCTGATCCATTCCGTTCCCTTGCAGTCCTTTCCATTCCATTCCATTCCATTAATTTCCATTCCATTCCATTCCAATTCATTCCATTCCATTCCAATCCATTCCGTTCTGTTCCCTTCCATTCCATTCCATTACAATCCTTTCAGTTCCATTACACTCTATTCCATTGAATTCCACTCCTCTCCACTTCACTCCACACCACTGCAATCCATTGCATTCCCTTCAGTTCCTTCCATTCCACACTATTCTGTTCTATTCCTTTCTTTCAAAACGTTCTCAATCTGTCACAATGGATGGATTGCAGTGGCACAATGTCAGCTCACATTATATTTCACTGTTCCATTCCATTGCATTTCATTTCATTCCATTCCATTCCATTCCATTCCATTGTACTCCGTTCCGTTCCGTTCCGTTCCGTTCCGTTCCGTTCCATTCCATTCCATTTCATTCCATTGCACTCCATTCCATTCCATTCAATTCCATTCCATTGTACTCCATTCCATTCCATTCCATTCCATTCCGTTTCATTGCACTCCGTTCCATTTCGTTCCATTCCATTCCATTATGTTCCCATCTTTTCCGTTCCATTCGGGTCCATTCCATTCCTTTCCATTCCATTCAATTCCAATCCACACTCTTCTATACTATTCCTTTCAATCAAGAAGTTCTCAATCTGTCACCCTCGTTGGATTGCAATGGCACAATGTCAGTTCACATTTTATTTCACCATTCCATTCCATTCCATTCCATTCCATTCCATTCCATTCCATTCTATTCCATTCCATTCCATTCCACTGCATTCCGTTCCGTTCCATTCTCTTCCATTACACTCCGTTCCATTCCATTCCATTCCATTGAATTCCATTCCGTTCCATTCCATTCCATTGCATTCCATTCCATTCCATTCCATTCCATTCCATTCCATTCCATTCCATTATATTCCATTCCGTTCCATTCCATTCCATTCCGTTCCATTGCACTCTATTCCATTCCATTCCATTCCATTCCATTCCATTCCATTCTGTTCCTATCTTTACCGTTCCATTCTGGTCCCTTCCATTCCGTTCCATTCCACTCCATTCCATTCCATTCCATTCCATTCGGTTCAATTGCTCTCCATTCCATTCCATTCCATTCATTCTATTCCATTCCGTTCCATTGCTCTCCATTCCATTCCATTCAATTCCACCATTCCATTCCATTTCATTCCATTCCATTCCATTCCATTCCATTCCATTCCGTTCCATTCCGTTCCTTTCTGATCCATTCCATTCCATTCAATTTCTTTCCATTCCGTTCTATTACATTCCATTCCATTCCGTTCCATTCCATTCCATTCCGTTCCATTCCATTCCATTCTGTTCCTATCTTTTCCGTTCCATTCTGGTCCATTCCAGTCCATTCCATTCCATTCCATTCCATTCCATTCGGTTCCATTGCTCTCCATTCCATTCCATTCCATTCCATTCGATTCCATTCCATTCCGTTCCATTGCTCTCCATTCCATTCCATTCAATTCCACCATTCCATTCCATTCCATTCCATTCCATTCCATTCCATTCCATTCCGTTCCATTCCGTTCTTTTCTGATCCATTCCATTCCGTTCAATTTATTTCCATTCCGTTCTATTACATTCCATTCTCTTCCGTTACATTGCATTCCATTCCATTCCATCCGATTCCTTTCTGTTCTATTCCATTCCATTCTATTCCATTCCATGCCATTCCATTACTTTCCATTCTATTCCATTCCACACTATTCCATTATATTCCTTTCCTTCAACAGGTTCTGAATCTGTCACCCTGGATGGATTGCAGTGGCACCGTATCAGCTCACATTTTATTTCACCGTTCCATTGCATTGCATTCCATTCCATTTCATTGCATTCGTTTGCATTCCATTCCATTGCATTCCATTGCATTCCATACCATTCCATTGCACGCCACTGCACTCCACTCCACTTCAGTCCATATCGTTACATTTTGTTCCATTCCATTCCGTTACACTCCATTCTATTCCATTAAATTCCATTCCATTCCATTCCACTCGACTCCGTTGCAATCCATTCCACTCCACTCCACTCCCTTCTATTTCATTGCATTCCTTTCGACACTATTCTATTCTATTCCTTCCATTCAACAATTTTTCAATCTGTCACCCTGACTGGATTGCAGAGGCACAATGTGAGCTCACATTTAATTTCACCGTTACATTGGATTCCTTTCCTCTCTATTCTATTCAAATCCATTCTATTCCATTCCATTCCATTCCATTCCATTCCATTCCATTCCATACCTTAGCATTCCACACTATTGTGTTCTATTCCTTCCTTTCAACAAGTTCTCAATCTGTCACCCTGGCTAGATTGCAGAGGCTTAACATCAGCTCACATTTTATTTCACTGTTCCATTCCGTTCCATTCAAATCCATTCCATTCCATTCCACTCCATTCCATTGCATTGCATTCCACTCCATTCCATTCCAATTCCTTCCATTCCATTCCATTCTGTTCCGTTCCATTCCATTGCCCTCCATTCCATTCCATTCCTTTCCATTCCCTTCCATTCTCTTCCGTTCCATTTCGCTCCATTCCTTTTCATTACGTTCCATTGCACTCCATTCCATGCCATTCCTTTCAATTCCATTCAATTCCTTCCATTTCATTCCATTCCATTCCATTCCATTCCATTCCATTCCATTCCATTCCACACTATTCTACTATATTCCTTTCTTTCAACAACTTCTCAACTGTCACCCTGGCTGGAATGCAGTGTCACAATGTCTTCTCACATTTTATTTCACCATTCCATTCCATTCCATTGCATTCCATTCCATTCCATTCCACTACATTCCATTCCATTTTCTTCCATTCCATTCCATTCCATTCCATTCCTTTCCATTCCATTCCATTCCATTCCTTTGCATGCCATTCCACAGCATTTTATTCTATTCCTTTCTTTCAACAAGTTCTCAATCTGTCACCCAGATTGGATTGCAGGGGCACAATGGCGGCTCACATATTATTTCAGCAGTCCATTCCATTCCATTCCAATCCATTCCATTCCCTTCCGTTCCTTTGCATTCCATTCCGTTCCCATCCGTTCAGTTCCATTCCATTCCATTCCATTCCATTCCATTCCATTCCACACTCTTCCTTTCTATTCCTTTCTTTCAACAAGTTCTCAACATGTCATCCTGGCTGGATTGCAGTGGTACAATGTCAGCTCACATTTTATTTCACGTTTCCATTCCATTACATTACATTCCATTCCATACATCAATATTCTATTCTATTCCTTCCTTCCAACAATTTCTCAATCTGACACCCTTGTTGGATTGCTGTGGCACAATGTAAGCTCACTTTTTATTTCACCGTTCGATTCCATTCTATTTCATTCCATTCCATTGCATTCCCTTACATTCAATTGCATTTCGTTCCATTCTGATCCCTTCCGTTCCATTACAGTCCATTCCATTCCATTCCATTCCATTCCATTCCATTCCATTCCATTCCATGAAATTCCATTCCATTCCATTCCAATTCATTCCATTCCATTCCAATCGGTTCCGTACTGTTCCCTTCCATTCCATTCCATTTCGTTCCATTCTGTTCCATTCATTTCCATTACACTCCATTCCATTCCATTCCACTCCTCTCCACTTCACTCCATGCCACTGCAATCCATTCCATTCTCTTCAGTTCCTTACATTCCGCACTATTCTAATCTATTCCTTTCTTTCAAAAATTTCTCAATCTAACACAATGGCTGGAATGCAGTGGCACAATTTCAGCTCACATTTTATTTCACTCTTCCATTCCATTCCATTCCATTCCATTCCATTGCATTCCATTCCATTGCTTTCCATTCCATATCATTAGATTCCATTCCATTCCATTGCATTCCATTCCATTCCATTCCATTGCATTCCATTCCATTCCATTCCATTCCATTGCACTCCATTCCATTCCATTCCATTCCATTCCATTCCGTTTCATTGCACTCCGTTCCATTTCGTTTCATTCCATTCCATTCTGTGCCTATCTTTTCCGTTCCATTCGGTCCATTCAATTCCTTTCCATTCCATTCAATTCCATTCCACACTCTTCTATTTTATTCCTTTCAATCAAGGAGTTCTCAATCTGTCAGCCTGGTTGGATTTCAATGGCACAATGTCAGCTCACATTTTATTTCACCGTTCCATTCCATTCCATTCCATTACATTGCATTCCATTCCATTCTATTCAATTCCATTCCATTCTATTCCATTCCATTCCATTCCACTGCATTCCATTCCATTCCCTTCCATTACACTCCGTTCCATTCCATTCCATTCCATTGAATTCCATTCCGTTCCATTCCATTCCATTGCACTCCATTCCATTCCATTCCATTGCATTCCATTCCATTGTACTCCATTCCATTCCATTCCATTCCATTCCTATCTTTTCCGTTCCATTCGGGTCCATTCCAGTCCATTCCATTCCATTCCAGTCCATTCCATTCCATTGCTCTCCAGTCCTCTCCATTCCATTCCATTCCATTCCATTCCATTCCATTTCATTCCATTCCATTCCATTCCTTTCCATTGCTCTCCATTCCATTCCATTCCATTCTGTTCCATTGCTCTCCATTCCATTCCATTCCATTCCACCATTCCATTCCATTCCATTCCATTCCATTCCATTCCATTCCATTCCATTCCATTCCATTCCTTTCGGTTCCATTCCATTCCTTTCTGATCCATTCCATTCCATTCAATTTCTTTCCATTCCCTTCTATTACATTCCGTTCTGTTCCGTTCTATTGCATTCCATTCCATTTCATCCCATTCCTTTCTGTTCTATTCCATTCCATTCTATTCCATTCCACTCCATTCCTTTCCATTCTTTTCCATTCCACACTATTCTATTATATTCCTTTCCTTCAACAGGTTCTCAATGTGTCACCCTGGATGGATTGCAGTGGCACAGTATCAGCTGACATTTTATTTCACCGATCCATTCCATTGCATTCCATTCCATTGCATTTCATTCGGTTGCATTCCATTCCATTGCATTCCATTGCATTCCATACCATTCCATTGCACTCCACTGCACTCCACTCCACTTCAGTCCATATCGTTACTTTTGTTCCATTCCGTTCCGTTACACTCCATTCTATTCCATTAAATTCCGTTCCATTCCATTCCACTCGACTCCATTGCAATCCATTCCACTCCACTCCACTCCATTCTATTTCATTGCATTCCTTTCAACACTATTCTATTCTATTCCTTCCATTCAGCAATTTTTCAATCTGTCACCCTGACTGGATTGCGGAGGCACAATGTCAGCTCACATTTTATTTCACCGTTACATTCAATTCCTTTCCTCTCTATTCTATTCCAATCCATTCCATTCCATTCCATTCCATTCCATTCCATTACATTGCATTCCATTCCATTCCATACCATAGCATTCCACACTATTGTATTCTATTCCTTCCTTTCAACAAGTTCTCAATCTGTCACCCTGGCTAGATTGCAGAGGCTCAACATCAGCTCACATTTGATTTCACTGTTCCATTCATATCCATACCATTCCATTCCAATCCATTCCATTGCATTGCATTCCATTCCATTCCAATTCCTTCCATTCCATTCCATTCTGTTCCGTTTCGTTCCATTGCACTCCATTGCATTCCATTCCTTTCCATTCCATTCCATTCCATTCCGTTCCATTCCATTCCATTCCATTTCGCTCCATTCGTTTTCATTACATTCCATTGCACTCCATTCCATGCCATTCCATTCAATTCCATTCAATTCCTTTCCATTTCATTCCATTCCATTCCACACTATTCTATTCTATTCCTTTCTTTCAACAACTTCTCAACTGTCACCCTGGCTGGAATGCAGTGTCACAATGTCTTCTCACATTTTATTTCACCGTTCCATTCCACTGCATTCCATTCCATTCCATTCCATTCCATTCCATTCCATTCCATTCCATTCCATTCCATTCCACTCCATTCCATTCCATTCCATTCCTTTCCAATGCATGCCATTCCACAGCATTTTATTCTATTCCTTTCTTTCAACAACTTCTCAATCTGTCACCCAGACTGGATTGCAGGGGCACAATGGCGGCTCACATTTTATTTCACCAGTCCATTCCAATCCATTCCATTCCCTTTCCTTCCATTGCATTCCTTTCCGTTCCAATCTGTTCAGTTCCATTCCGTTCCATTCTATTCCATTCCATTCCATTCCATTCCATTCCATTCCATTCCATTCCACACTCTTCTCTTCTATTCCTTTCTTTCAACAAGTTCTCAATATGTCACCCTGGCTGGATTGCCGTGGTACAATGTCAGCTCACATTATATTTCACGTTTCCATTCCATTCCATTCCATTCCATACATCAATATTCTATTCTATTCCTTGCTTCCAACAATTTCTCAATCTGACACCCTGGTTGGATTGCTGTGGCACAATGTCAGCTCACTTGTTATTTCTCCGTTCAATTCCATTCTGTTCCATTCCATTCCATTGCATTCCCTTCCATTCAATTCCATTTCGTTCCATTCTGATCCATTCCGTTCCCTTGCAGTCCTTTCCATTCCATTCCATTCCATTAAATTCCATTCCATTCCATTCCAATTCATTCCATTCCATTCCAATCCATTCCGTTCTGTTCCCTTCCATTCCATTCCATTACAATCCTTTCAGTTCCATTACACTCTATTCCATTGAATTCCACTCCTCTCCACTTCACTCCACACCACTGCAATCCATTGCATTCCCTTCAGTTCCTTCCATTCCACACTATTCTGTTCTATTCCTTTCTTTCAAAACGTTCTCAATCTGTCACAATGGATGGATTGCAGTGGCACAATGTCAGCTCACATTATATTTCACTGTTCCATTCCATTGCATTTCATTTCATTCCATTCCATTCCATTCCATTCCATTGTACTCCGTTCCGTTCCGTTCCGTTCCGTTCCGTTCCGTTCCATTCCATTCCATTTCATTCCATTGCACTCCATTCCATTCCATTCAATTCCATTCCATTGTACTCCATTCCATTCCATTCCATTCCATTCCGTTTCATTGCACTCCGTTCCATTTCGTTCCATTCCATTCCATTATGTTCCCATCTTTTCCGTTCCATTCGGGTCCATTCCATTCCTTTCCATTCCATTCAATTCCAATCCACACTCTTCTATTCTATTCCTTTCAATCAAGAAGTTCTCAATCTGTCACCCTCGTTGGATTGCAATGGCACAATGTCAGTTCACATTTTATTTCACCATTCCATTCCATTCCATTCCATTCCATTCCATTCCATTCCATTCCATTCCATTCTATTCCATTCCATTCCATTCCACTGCATTCCGTTCCGTTCCATTCTCTTCCATTACACTCCGTTCCATTCCATTCCATTCCATTGAATTCCATTCCGTTCCATTCCATTCCATTGCATTCCATTCCATTCCATTCCATTCCATTCCATTCCATTCCATTATATTCCATTCCGTTCCATTCCATTCCATTCCGTTCCATTGCACTCCATTCCATTCCATTCCATTCCATTCCATTCCATTCCATTCTGTTCCTATCTTTACCGTTCCATTCTGGTCCCTTCCATTCCGTTCCATTCCACTCCATTCCATTCCATTCCATTCCATTCGGTTCAATTGCTCTCCATTCCATTCCATTCCATTCATTCTATTCCATTCCGTTCCATTGCTCTCCATTCCATTCCATTCAATTCCACCATTCCATTCCATTTCATTCCATTCCATTCCATTCCATTCCATTCCATTCCGTTCCATTCCGTTCCTTTCTGATCCATTCCATTCCATTCAATTTCTTTCCATTCCGTTCTATTACATTCCATTCCATTCCGTTCCATTCCATTCCATTCCGTTCCATTCCATTCCATTCCATTCCATTCTGTTCCTATCTTTTCCGTTCCATTCTGGTCCATTCCAGTCCATTCCATTCCATTCCATTCCATTCCATTCGGTTCCATTGCTCTCCATTCCATTCCATTAAATTCCATTCGATTCCATTCCATTCCGTTCCATTGCTCTCCATTCCATTCCATTCAATTCCACCATTCCATTCCATTCCATTCCATTCCATTCCATTCCATTCCGTTCCATTCCGTTCTTTTCTGATCCATTCCATTCCGTTCAATTTATTTCCATTCCGTTCTATTACATTCCATTCTCTTCCGTTCCATTGCATTCCATTCCATTCCATCCGATTCCTTTCTGTTCTATTCCATTCCATTCTATTCCATTCCATGCCATTCCATTACTTTCCATTCTATTCCATTCCACACTATTCCATTATATTCCTTTCCTTCAACAGGTTCTCAATCTGTCACCCTGGATGGATTGCAGTGGCACTGTATCAGCTCACATTTTATTTCACCGTTCCATTGCATTGCATTCCATTCCATTCCATTGCATTCGGTTGCATTCCATTCCATTGCATTCCATTGCATTCCATACCATTCCATTGCACTCCACTGCACTCCACTCCACTTCAGTCCATATCGTTACATTTTGTTCCATTCCATTCCGTTACACTCCATTCTATTCCATTAAATTCCATTCCATTCCATTCCACTCGACTCCGTTGCAATCCATTCCACTCCACTCCACTCCCTTCTATTTCATTGCATTCCTTTCGACACTATTCTATTCTATTCCTTCCATTCAACAATTTTTCAATCTGTCACCCTGACTGGATTGCAGAGGCACAATGTGAGCTCACATTTAATTTCACCGTTACATTGGATTCCTTTCCTCTCTATTCTATTCAAATCCATTCTATTCCATTCCATTCCATTCCATTCCATTCCATTCCATTCCATACCTTAGCATTCCACACTATTGTGTTCTATTCCTTCCTTTCAACAAGTTCTCAATCTGTCACCCTGGCTAGATTGCAGAGGCTTAACATCAGCTCACATTTTATTTCACTGTTCCATTCCGTTCCATTCAAATCCATTCCATTCCATTCCACTCCATTCCATTGCATTGCATTCCACTCCATTCCATTCCAATTCCTTCCATTCCATTCCATTCTGTTCCGTTCCATTCCATTGCCCTCCATTCCATTCCATTCCTTTCCATTCCGTTCCATTCTCTTCCGTTCCATTTCGCTCCATTCCTTTTCATTACGTTCCATTGCACTCCATTCCATGCCATTCCTTTCAATTCCATTCAATTCCTTCCATTTCATTCCATTCCATTCCATTCCATTCCATTCCATTCCATTCCATTCCACACTATTCTACTATATTCCTTTCTTTCAACAACTTCTCAACTGTCACCCTGGCTGGAATGCAGTGTCACAATGTCTTCTCACATTTTATTTCACCATTCCATTCCATTCCATTGCATTCCATTCCATTCCATTCCACTACATTCCATTCCATTTTCTTCCATTCCATTCCATTCCATTCCATTCCTTTCCATTCCATTCCATTCCATTCCTTTGCATGCCATTCCACAGCATTTTATTCTATTCCTTTCTTTCAACAAGTTCTCAATCTGTCACCCAGACTGGATAGCAGGGGCACAATGGCGGCTCACATATTATTTCAGCAGTCCATTCCATTCCATTCCAATCCATTCCATTCCCTTCCGTTCCTTTGCATTCCATTCCGTTCCCATCCGTTCAGTTCCATTCAATTCCATTCCATTCCATTCCATTCCACACTCTTCCTTTCTATTCCTTTCTTTCAACAAGTTCTCAACATGTCATCCTGGCTGGATTGCAGTGGTACAATGTCAGCTCACATTTTATTTCACGTTTCCATTCCATTACATTACATTCCATTCCATACATCAATATTCTATTCTATTCCTTCCTTCCAACAATTTCTCAATCTGACACCCTTGTTGGATTGCTGTGGCACAATGTAAGCTCACTTTTTATTTCACCGTTCGATTCCATTCTATTTCATTCCATTCCATTGCATTCCCTTACATTCAATTGCATTTCGTTCCATTCTGATCCCTTCCGTTCCATTACAGTCCATTACAGTCCATTCCATTCCATTCCATTCCATTCCATTCCATTCCATTCCATTCCATGAAATTCCATTCCATTCCATTCCAATTCATTCCATTCCATTCCAATCGGTTCCGTACTGTTCCCTTCCATTCCATTCCATTTCGTTCCATTCTGTTCCATTCATTTCCATTACACTCCATTCCATTCCATTCCACTCCTCTCCACTTCACTCCATGCCACTGCAATCCATTCCATTCTCTTCAGTTCCTTACATTCCGCACTATTCTAATCTATTCCTTTCTTTCAAAAAGTTCTCAATCTAACACAATGGCTGGAATGCAGTGGCACAATTTCAGCTCACATTTTATTTCACTCTTCCATTCCATTCCATTCCATTCCATTCCATTCCATTCCATTCCATTCCATTGCATTCCATTCCATTGCTTTCCATTCCATATCATTAGATTCCATTCCATTCCATTGCATTCCATTCCATTCCATTCCATTGCATTCCATTCCATTCCATTGCACTCCATTCCATTCCATTCCATTCCATTCCATTCCATTCCGTTTCATTGCACTCCGTTCCATTTCGTTTCATTCCATTCCATTCTGTGCCTATCTTTTCCGTTCCATTCGGTCCATTCAATTCCTTTCCATTCCATTCAATTCCATTCCACACTCTTCTATTTTATTCCTTTCAATCAAGGAGTTCTCAATCTGTCAGCCTGGTTGGATTTCAATGGCACAATGTCAGCTCACATTTTATTTCACCGTTCCATTCCATTCCATTCCATTACATTGCATTCCATTCCATTCTATTCAATTCCATTCCATTCTATTCCATTCCATTCCATTCCACTGCATTCCATTCCATTCCCTTCCATTACACTCCGTTCCATTCCATTCCATTCCATTGAATTCCATTCCGTTCCATTCCATTCCATTGCACTCCATTCCATTCCATTCCATTCCATTGCATTCCATTCCATTGTACTCCATTCCATTCCATTCCATTCCATTCCTATCTTTTCCGTTCCATTCGGGTCCATTCCAGTCCATTCCATTCCATTCCAGTCCATTCCATTCCATTGCTCTCCATTCCTCTCCATTCCATTCCATTCCATTCCATTCCATTCCATTCCATTTCATTCCATTCCATTCCATTCCTTTCCATTGCTCTCCATTCCATTCCATTCCATTCTGTTCCATTGCTCTCCATTCCATTCCATTCCATTCCATTCCACCATTCCATTCCATTCCATTCCATTCCATTCCATTCCATTCCATTCCATTCCATTCCTTTCGGTTCCATTCCATTCCTTTCTGATCCATTCCATTCCATTCAATTTCTTTCCATTCCCTTCTATTACATTCCGTTCTGTTCCGTTCTATTGCATTCCATTCCATTTCATCCCATTCCTTTCTGTTCTATTCCATTCCATTCTATTCCATTCCACTCCATTCCTTTCCAATCTTTTCCATTCCACACTATTCTATTATATTCCTTTCCTTCAACAGGTTCTCAATGTGTCACCCTGGATGGATTGCAGTGGCACAGTATCAGCTGACATTTTATTTCACCGATCCATTCCATTGCATTCCATTCCATTGCATTTCATTCGGTTGCATTCCATTCCATTGCATTCCATTGCATTCCATACCATTCCATTGCACTCCACTGCACTCCACTCCACTTCAGTCCATATCGTTACTTTTGTTCCATTCCATTCCGTTACAGTCCATTCTATTCCATTAAATTCCGTTCCATTCCATTCCACTCGACTCCATTGCAATCCATTCCACTCCACTCCACTCCATTCTATTTCATTGCATTCCTTTCAACACTATTCTATTCTACTCCTTCCATTCAGCAATTTTTCAATCTGTCACCCTGACTGGATTGCGGAGGCACAATGTCAGCTCACATTTTATTTCACCGTTACATTCAATTCCTTTCCTCTCTATTCTATTCCAATCCATTCCATTCCATTCCATTCCATTCCATTACATTGCATTCCATTCCATTCCATACCATAGCATTCCACACTATTGTATTCTATTCCTTCCTTTCAACAAGTTCTCAATCTGTCACCCTGGCTAGATTGCAGAGGCTCAACATCAGCTCACATTTGATTTCACTGTTCCATTCATATCCATACCATTCCATTCCAATCCATTCCATTGCATTGCATTCCATTCCATTCCAATTCCTTCCATTCCATTCCATTCTGTTCCGTTTCGTTCCATTGCACTCCATTGCATTCCATTCCTTTCCATTCCATTCCATTCCATTCCGTTCCATTCCATTCCATTCCATTTCGCTCCATTCGTTTTCATTACATTCCATTGCACTCCATTCCATGCCATTGCATTCAATTCCATTCAATTCCTTTCCATTTCATTCCATTCCATTCCACACTATTCTATTCTATTCCTTTCTTTCAACAACTTCTCAACTGTCACCCTGGCTGGAATGCAGTGTCACAATGTCTTCTCACATTTTATTTCACCGTTCCATTCCACTGCATTCCATTCCATTCCATTCCATTCCATTCCATTCCATTCCATTCCATTCCATTCCATTCCATTCCACTCCATTCCATTCCATTCCATTCCTTTCCAATGCATGCCATTCCACAGCATTTTATTCTATTCCTTTCTTTCAACAACTTCTCAATCTGTCACCCAGACTGGATTGCAGGGGCACAATGGCGGCTCACATTTTCTTTCACCAGTCCATTCCAATCCATTCCATTCCCCTTCCTTCCATTGCATTCCTTTCCGTTCCAATCTGTTCAGTTCCATTCCGTTCCATTCTATTCCATTCCATTCCATTCCATTCCATTCCATTCCATTCCATTCCACACTCTTCTCTTCTATTCCTTTCTTTCAACAAGTTCTCAATATGTCACCCTGGCTGGATTGCCGTGGTACAATGTCAGCTCACATTATATTTCACGTTTCCATTCCATTCCATTCCATTCCATACATCAATATTCTATTCTATTCCTTGCTTCCAACAATTTCTCAATCTGACACCCTGGTTGGATTGCTGTGGCACAATGTCAGCTCACTTGTTATTTCTCCGTTCAATTCCATTCTGTTCCATTCCATTCCATTGCATTCCCTTCCATTCAATTCCATTTCGTTCCATTCTGATCCATTCCGTTCCCTTGCAGTCCTTTCCATTCCATTCCATTCCATTAAATTCCATTCCATTCCATTCCAATTCATTCCATTCCATTCCAATCCATTCCGTTCTGTTCCCTTCCATTCCATTCCATTACAATCCTTTCAGTTCCATTACACTCTATTCCATTGAATTCCACTCCTCTCCACTTCACTCCACACCACTGCAATCCATTGCATTCCCTTCAGTTCCTTCCATTCCACACTATTCTGTTCTATTCCTTTCTTTCAAAACGTTCTCAATCTGTCACAATGGATGGATTGCAGTGGCACAATGTCAGCTCACATTATATTTCACTGTTCCATTCCATTGCATTTCATTTCATTCCATTCCATTCCATTCCATTCCATTGTACTCCGTTCCGTTCCGTTCCATTCCGTTCCATTCCATTCCATTTCATTCCATTGCACTCCATTCCATTCCATTCAATTCCATTCCATTGTACTCCATTCCATTCCATTCCATTCCATTCCGTTTCATTGCACTCCGTTCCATTTCGTTCCATTCCATTCCATTATGTTCCCATCTTTTCCGTTCCATTCGGGTCCATTCCATTCCTTTCCATTCCATTCAATTCCAATCCACACTCTTCTATTCTATTCCTTTCAATCAAGAAGTTCTCAATCTGTCACCCTCGTTGGATTGCAATGGCACAATGTCAGTTCACATTTTATTTCACCATTCCATTCCATTCCATTCCATTCCATTCCATTCCATTCCATTCTATTCCATTCCATTCCATTCCACTGCATTCCGTTCCGTTCCATTCTCTTCCATTACACTCCGTTCCATTCCATTCCATTCCATTGAATTCCATTCCGTTCCATTCCATTCCATTGCATTCCATTCCATTCCATTCCATTCCATTCCATTCCATTCCATTCCATTATATTCCATTCCGTTCCATTCCATTCCATTCCGTTCCATTGCACTCCATTCCATTCCATTCCATTCCATTCCATTCCATTCCATTCTGTTCCTATCTTTACCGTTCCATTCTGGTCCCTTCCATTCCGTTCCATTCCACTCCATTCCATTCCATTCCATTCCATTCGGTTCAATTGCTCTCCATTCCATTCCATTCCATTCATTCTATTCCATTCCGTTCCATTGCTCTCCATTCCATTCCATTCAATTCCACCATTCCATTCCATTTCATTCCATTCCATTCCATTCCATTCCATTCCATTCCGTTCCATTCCGTTCCTTTCTGATCCATTCCATTCCATTCAATTTCTTTCCATTCCGTTCTATTACATTCCATTCCATTCCGTTCCATTCCATTCCATTCCGTTCCATTCCATTCCATTCCATTCCATTCTGTTCCTATCTTTTCCGTTCCATTCTTGTCCATTCCAGTCCATTACATTCCATTCCATTCCATTCCATTCGGTTCCATTGCTCTCCATTCCATTCCATTCCATTCCATTCGATTCCATTCCATTCCGTTCCATTGCTCTCCATTCCATTCCATTCAATTCCACCATTCCATTCCATTCCATTCCATTCCATTCCGTTCCATTCCGTTCTTTTCTGATCCATTCCATTCCGTTCAATTTATTTCCATTCCGTTCTATTACATTCCATTCTCTTCCGTTCCATTGCATTCCATTCCATTCCATCCGATTCCTTTCTGTTCTATTCCATTCCATTCCATTCCATTCCACTCCATTCCATTGCATTCCATTCCATTCCATTCCATTCCAATTCCTTCCATTCCATTCCATTCTGATCGGTTCCGTTCCATTGCACTCCATTCCATTCCATTCCTTTCCATTCCGTTCCATTCCGTTCCATTCCATTCCATTCCATTTCGCTCCATTCCTTTTCATTACTTTCCACTGCACTCCATTCCATGCCATTGCATTCAATTCCATTCAGTTCCTTTCCATTTCATTCCATTCCATTCCATTCCATTCCATTCCACACTATTCTATTCTATTCCTTTCTTTCCACAACTTCTCAACTGTCACCCTGGCTGGAATGCAGTGTCACAATGTCTTCTCACATTTTATTTCACCATTCCATTCCATTCCATTCCATTCCATTCCATTCCATTCCATTCCTTTCCATTGCGTGCCATTCCACAGCATTTTATTCTATTCCTTTCTTTCAACAAGTTGTCAATCTGTCACCCAGACTGGATTGCAGGGGCACAATGGCGGCTCACATATTATTTCACCAGTCCATTCCATTCCATTCCAATCCATTCCATTGCCTTCCGTTCCATTGCATTCCATTCCGTTCCCATCCGTTGAGTTCCATTCCGTTCCCTTCTATTCCATTCCATTCCATTCCATTCCATTCCATTCCACACTCTTCTCTTCTATTCCTTTCTTTCTACAAGTTCTCAATATGTCACCCTGGATGGATTGCAGTGGTTTAATGTCAGCTCACATTTTATTTCACGTTTCCGTTCCATTCCATTCAATTCCATTCCATTCCATTCCATTCCATACATCAATATTCTATTCTATTCCTTCCTTCCAACAATTTCTCAATTTGACACCCTGGTTGGATTTCTGTGGCACAATGTCAGCTCACTTTTTATTTCACCGTTCGATTCCATTCTATTCCATTCCATTCCATTGCATTCCCTTCCATTCAATTCCATTTCATTCCATTCCGATCCATTCCGTTCCATTACAGTCCATTCCATTCCATTCCATGAAATTCCATTCCTTTCCGTTCCAATTCATTCCATTCCATTCCAATCCGTTCCGTTCTGTTCCCTTCCATTCCATTCCATTTCGTTCCATTCATTTCCATTACACTCCATTCCATTCCATTCCATTCCAATCCGTTTCGTTCTTTTCCCTTCCATTCCATTCCATTTCGTTCCATTCTGTTCCATTCATTTCCATTACACTCCATTCCATTCCATTCCACTCCTCTCCACTTCACTCCATGCCACTGCAATCCATTCCATTCCCTTCAGTTCCTTCCATTCCACACTGTTCTAATCAATTCCTTTCTTCCAAAAAGTTCTCAATCTGTCACAATGGCTGGATTGCAGTGGCACAATGTCAGCTCACATTTTATTTCACTCTTCCATTCCATTGCATTCCATTTCATTCCATTCCATTCCATTCCATTCCATTCCATTCCATTCCATTCCATTGCATTCCATTCCATTCCTTTGCATTCCATTCCATTGCATTCCATTCCAGTCCATTCCATTCCATTCCATTCCATTCCATTGCACTCCATTCCATTCCATTCCATTCCATTCCATCCCATTCCATTTCATTCCATTCCGTTTCATTGCACTCCGTTCCATTTCGTTCCATTCCATTTCATTCTGTTCCTATCTTTTCTGTTCCATTCTGTCCATTCAATTCCTTTCCATTCCATTCAATTCCATTCCACATTCTTCTATTTTATTCCTTTCAATCAAGATGTTCTAAATCTGTCAGCCTGGTTGGATTTCAATGGCACAATGTCAGCTCACATTTTTTTTCACCGTTCCATTCCATTCCATTCCATTCCATTCCATTCCATTCCATTCCATTCCATTCCATTCCACTGCATTCCATTCCGTTCCATTCCCTTCCATTACACTCCGTTCCATTCCATTGCATTCCATTGAATTCCATTCCGTTCCATTCCATTCCATTGCACTCCCCTGCACTCCACTCCACTTCAGTCCATATCGTTAATTTTGTTCCATTCCGTTCCGTTACACTCCATTCTATTCCATTAAATTCCATTCCATTCCATTCCACTCGACTCCATTGCAATCCATTCCACTCCACTCCACTCCATTCTATTTCATTGCATTCCTTTCGACACTATTCTATTCTATTCCTTCCATTCAGCAATTTTTCAATCTGTCACCCTGACTGGGTTGCGGAGGCACAATGTCAGCTCACGTTTTATTTCACCGTTACATTCGATTCCTTTCCTCTCTATTGTATTCCAATCCATTCCATTCCATTCCATTCCATTCCATTACATTACATTGCATTCTATTCCATTCCATACCATAGCATTCCACACTATTGTATTCTATTCCTTTCTTTCAACAAGTTCTCAATCTGTCACCCAGACTGGATTGCAGGGGCACAATGGCGGCTCACATATTATTTCACCAGTCCATTCCATTCCATTCCAATCCATTCCATTGCCTTCCGTTCCATTGCATTCCATTCCGTTCCCATCCGTTGAGTTCCATTCCGTTCCATTCTATTCCATTCCATTCCATTCCATTCCATTCCATTACATTCCATTCCATTCCATTCCATTGCATTCCATTCCATTCCTTTGCATTCCATTCCATTCCATTGCACTCCATTCCATTCCATTCCATTCCATTCCATTCCATTCCATTTCATTCCATTCCGTTTCATTGCACTCCGTTCCATTTCGTTCCATTCCATTTCATTCTATTCCTATCTTTTCCGTTCCATTCTGTCCATTCCATTCCTTTCCATTCCATTCAATTCCATTCCACATTCTTCTATTTTATTCCTTTCAATCAAGATGTTCTCAATCTGTCAGCCTGGTTGGATTGCAATGGCACAATGTCAGCTCACATTTTTTTTCACTGTTCCATTCCATTCCATTCCATTCCATTCCATTCCATTCTATTCCATTCCATTCCACTGCATACCATTCCGTTCAATTCCCTTCCATTACACTCCGTTCCATTCCATTGCATTCCATTGAATTCCATTCCGTTCCATTCCATTCCATTGCACTCCATTCCATTCCATTCCATTGCATTCCCTTGCATTGCACTCTATTTCATTCCATTCCATTCCATTCCATTCCATTCCATTCCATTCCATTCTGTTCCTATTTTTTCCCTTCCATTCAGGTCCATCCCAGTCCATTCCATTCCATTCCATTCCATTCCATTCCATTCCATTCCATTCCAGTCCATTCCATTCCATTCCTCTCCATTCCATTCCATTCCATTCCGTTCCATTGCTCTCCATTCCATTCCATTCCATTCCACCATTCCATTGCATTCCATTCCATTCCATTCCATTCCATTCCATTCCATTCCTTTCCATTCCATTCCGTTCCTTTCTGATCTTTTCCATTCCATTCAATTTCTTTCCATTCCCTTCTATTACATTCCATTCTGTTCCGTTCTATTGCATTCCATTCCATTCCATCCCATTCCTTTCTGTTCTATTCCATTCCATTCCATTCCTTTCCACTCTATTCCATTCCACACTATTTTATTATATTCCTTTCCTTCAACAGGTTCTCAATCTGTCACACTGGATGGATTGCAGTGGCACAGTATCAGCTCATATTTTATTTCATCGTTCCATTCCATTGCATTCCATTCCATTGCATTCCATTGCATTCCATACCATTCCATTGCACTCCCCTGCACTCCACTCCACTTCAGTCCATATCGTTATTTTGTTCCATTCCGTTCCGTTACACTCCATTCTATTCCATTAAATTCCATTCCATTCCATTCCACTCGACTCCATTGCAATCCATTCCACTCCACTCCACTCCATTCTATTTCATTGCCTTCCTTTCGACACTATTCTATTCTATTCCTTCCATTCAACAATTTTTCAATCTGTCACCCTGACTGGATTGCAGAGGCACAATGTAAGCTCACATTTTATTTCACTGTTACATTCGATTCCTTTCCTCTCTATTCTATTCAAATCCATTCTATTCCATTCCATTCCATTCCATTCCATTCCATTCCATACCATAACATTCCACACTATTGTGTTCTATTCCTTCCTTTCAACAAGTTCTCAATCTGTCACCCGGGCTAGATTGCAGAGGCTCAACATCAGCTCACATTTCATTTCACTGTTCCATTCCATTCCATTCAAATCAATTCCATTCCATTCCACTCCATTCCATTGCATTGCATTCCATTCCATTCCATTCCAATTCCTTCCATTCCATTCCATTCTGTTCCGTTCCATTCCATTGCCCTCCATTCCATTCCATTCCTTTCCATTCCCTTCCATTCTGTTCCGTTCCATTTCGCTCCATTCCTTTTCATTACGTTCCATTGCAATCCATTCCATGCCATTCCTTTCAATTCCATTCAATTCCTTCCATTTCATTCCATTCCATTCCATTCCATTCCATTCCATTCCACACTTTTCTATTATATTCCTTTCTTTCAACAACTTCTCAACTGTCACCCTGGCTGGAATGCAGTGTCACAATGTCTTCTCACATTTTATTTCACCATTCCATTCCATTCCATTGCATTCCATTCCATTCCATTCCACTGCATTCCATTCCATTTTCTTCCATTCCATTCCATTCCATTCCTTTCCATTCCATTCCATTCCATTCCTTTGCATGCCATTCCACAGCATTTTATTCTATTCCTTTCTTTCAACAAGTTCTCAATCTGTCACCCAGACTGGATAGCAGGGGCACAATGGCGGCTCACATATTTTTTCACCAGTCGATTCCATTCCATTCCAATCCATTCCATTCCCTTCCGTTCCTTTGCATTCCATTCCGTTCCCATCCGTTCAGTTCCATTCCATTCCATTCTATTCCATTCCATTCCATTCCATTCCATTCCATTCCATTCCATTCCACACTCTTCCTTTCTATTCCTTTCTTTCAACAAGTTCTCAACATGTCACCCTGGCTGGATTGCAGTGGTACAATGTCAGCTCACATTTTATTTCACGTTTCCATTCCATTCCATTCCATTCCATTCCATTCCATTATATTCCATACATCAATATTCTATTCTATTCCTTCCTTCCAACAATTTCTCAATCTGACACCCTTGTTGGATTGCTGTGGCACAATGTAAGCTCACTTTTTATTTCACCGTTCGATTCCATTCTATTTCATTCAATTCCATTGCATTCCCTTCCATTCAATTGCATTTCGTTCCATTCCGATCCCTTCGGTTCCATTACAGTCCATTCCATTCCATTCCAATCCATTCCATTCCATTCCATGAAATTCCATTCCATTCCTTTCCAATTCATTCCATTCCATTCCAATCGGTTCCGTACTGTTCCCTTCCAATCCATTCCATTTCGTTCCATTCTGTTCCATTCATTTCCATTACACTCCATTCCATTCCATTCCACTCCTCTCCACTTCACTCCATGCCACTGCAATCCATTCCATTCTCTTCAGTTCCTTACATTCCACACTGTTCTAATCTATTCCTTTCTTTCAAAAATTTCTCAATCTAACACAATGGCTGGAATGCAGTGGCACAATTTCAGCTCACATTTTATTTCACTCTTCCATTCCATTGCATTCCATTCCGTTCCATTCCATTCCATTCCATTCCATTCCATTCCATTCCATTCCATTGCATTCCATTCCATTGCTTTCCATTCCATATCATTAGATTCCATTCCATTCCATTGCATTCCATTCCATTCCAATCCATTGCATTCCATTCCATTCTATTCCATTGCACTCCATTCCATTCCATTCCATTCCATTCCATTCCATTCCGTTTCATTGCACTCCGTTCCATTTCGTTTCATTCCATTCCATTCTGTGCCTATATTTTCCGTTCCATTCGGTCCATTCAATTCCTTTCCATTCCATTCAATTCCATTCCACACTCTTCTATTCTATTCCTTTCAATCAAGGAGTTCTCAATCTGTCAGCCTGGTTGGATTTCAATGGCACAATGTCAGCTCACATTTTATTTCACCGTTCCATTCCATTCCATTCCATTCCATTGCATTCCATTCCATTCTATTCAATTCCATTCCATTCTATTCCATTCCATTCCATTCCACTGCATTCCATTCCATTCCCTTCCATTACACTCCATTCCATTCCATTCCATTCCATTGTATTCCATTCCGTTCCATTCCATTCCATTGCACTCCATTCCATTCCATTCCATTGCATTCCATTCCATTGCACTCCATTCCATTCCATTCCATTCCTATCTTTTCCGTTCCATTCGTGTCCGTTCCAGTCCATTCCATTCCATTCCCGTCCATTCCATTCCATTGCTCTCCATTCCTCTCCATTCCATTCCATTCCATTCCATTCCTTTCCATTGCTCTCCATTCCATTCCATTCCATTCTGTTCCATTGCTCTCCATTCCATTCCATTCCATTCCACCATTCCATTCCATTCCATTCCATTCCATTCCATTCCTTTCGGTTCCATTCCATTCCTTTCTGATCCATTCCATTCCATTCAATTTCTTTCCATTCCCTTCTATTACATTCCGTTCTGTTCCGTTCTATTGCATTCCATTCCATTCCATCCCATTCCTTTCTGTTCTATTCCATTCCATTCTATTCCATTCCATTCCATTCCTTTCCATTCTTTTCCACTCCACACTATTCTATTATATTCCTTTCCTTCAACAGGTTCTCAATGTGTCACCCTGGATGGATTGCAGTGGCACAGTATCAGCTGACATTTTATTTCACCGATCCATTCCATTGCATTCCATTCCATTGCATTTCATTCGGTTGCATTCCATTCCATTGCATTCCATTGCATTCCATACCATTCCATTGCACTCCACTGCACTCCACTCCACTTCAGTCCATATCGTTACTTTTGTTCCATTCCATTCCGTTACACTCCATTCTATTCCATTAAATTCCATTACATTCCATTCCACTCGACTCCATTGCAATCCATTCCACTCCACTCCACTCCATTCTATTTCATTGCATTCCTTTCAACACTATTCTATTCTATTCCTTCCATTCAGCAATTTTTCAATCTGTCACCCTGACTGGGTTGCGGAGGCACAATGTCAGCTCACATTTTATTTCACCGTTACATTCGATTCCTTTCCTCTCTATTCTATTCCAATCCATTCCATTCCATTCCATTCCATTACATTACATTGCATTCTATTCCATTCCATACCATAGCATTCCACACTATTGTATTCTATTCCTTCCTTTCAACAAGTTCTCAATCTGTCACCCTGGCTAGATTGCAGAGGATCAACATCAGCTCACATTTGATTTCACTGTTCCATTCATAACCATACCATTCCATTCCACTCCTTTCCATTGCATTGCATTCCATTCCATTCCAATTCCTTCCATTCCATTCCATTCTGTTCCGTTTCGTTCCATTGCACTCCATTCCATTCCATTCCTTTCCATTCCATTCCATTCCATTCCGTTCCATTCCATTCCATTCAATTTCGCTCCATTCGTTTTCATTACATTCCATTGCACTCCATTCCATGCCATTCCATTCAATTCCATTCAATTCCTTTCCATTTCATTCCATTCCATTCCACACTATTCTATTCTATTCCTTTCTTTCAACAACTTCTCAACTGTCACCCTGGGTGGAATGCAGTGTCACAATGTCTTCTCACATTTTATTTCACCGTTCCATTCCACTGCATTCCATTCCATTCCATTCCATTCCATTCCATTCCATTCCATTCCATTCCACTCCACTGCATTCCATTCCATTCCACTCCATTCCATTCCATTCCATTCCATTCCATTCCATTCCAATGCATGCCATTCCACAGCATTTTATTCTATTCCTTTCTTTCAACATGTTCTCAATCTGTCACCCAGACTGGATTGCAGGGGCACAATGGCGGCTCACATTTTATTTCACCAGTCCATTCCAATCCATTCCATTCCCTTTCCTTCCATTGCATTCCTTTCCGTTCCAATCTGTTCAGTTCCATTCCGTTCCATTCTATTCCATTCCCTTCCATTCCATTCCATTCCATTCCATTCCCTTCCATTCCATTCCATTCCACACTCTTCTCTTCTATTCCCTTCTTTCAACAAGTTCTCAATATGTCACCCTGGCTGGATTGCCGTGGTACAATGTCAGCTCACATTATATTTCACGTTTCCATTCCATTCCATTCCATTCCATACATCAATATTCTATTCTATTCCTTGCTTCCAACAATTTCTCAATCTGACACCCTGGTTGGATTGCTGTGGCACAATGTCAGCTCACTTTTTATTTCTCCGTTCAATTCCATTCTGTTCCATTCCATTCCATTGCATTCCCTTCCATTCAATTCCATTTCGTTCCATTCTGATCCATTCCGTTCCCTTGCAGTCCTTTCCATTCCATTCGATTCCATTAAATTCCATTCCATTCCATTCCAATTCATTCCATTCCATTCCAATCCATTCCGTTCTGTTCCCTTCCATTCCATTCCATTCCATTCCTTTCAGTTCCATTACACTCTATTCCATTGAATTCCACTCCTCTCCACTTCACTCCACACCACTGCAATCCATTGCATTCCCTTCAGTTCCTTCCATTCCACACTATTCTGTTCTATTCCTTTCTTTCAAAACGTTCTCAATCTGTCACAATGGATGGATTGCAGTGGCACAATGTCAGCTCACATTTTATTTCACTGTTCCATTCCATTGCATTTCATTTCATTCCATTCCATTCCATTCCATTCCATTCCATTGTACTCCGATCCGTTCCGTTCCGTTCCGTTCCGTTCCATTCCATTCCATTTCATTCCATTGCACTCCATTCCATTCCATTCAATTCCATTCCATTGTACTCCATTCCATTCCATTCCATTCCGTTTCATTGCACTCCGTTCCATTTCGTTCCATTCCATTCCATTATGTTCCCATCTTTTCCGTTCCATTCGGGTCCATTCCATTCCTTTCCATTCCATTCAATTCCAATCCACACTCCTCTATTCTATTCCTTTCAATCAAGAAGTTCTCAATCTGTCACCCTCGTTGGATTGCAATGGCACAATGTCAGCTCACATTTTATTTCACCGTTCCATTCCATTCCATTCCATTCCATTCCATTCCATTCCATTCCATTCCATTCCACTGCATTCCGTTCCGTTCCATTCTCTTCCATTACACTCCGTTCCATTCCATTCCATTCCATTCCATTCCATTCCATTCCATTAAATTCCATTCCATTCTATTCCATTCCATTCCATTCCACTGCATTCCGTTCCGTTCCATTCTATTCCGTTACACTCCGTTCCATTCCATTCCATTCCATTGAATTCCATTCCGTTCCATTCCATTCCATTGCATTCCATTCCATTCCGTACCATTCCATTCCATTCCGTTCCATTGCACTCCATTCCATTCCATTCCATTCCATTCCATTCTGTTCCTATTTTTCCGTTCCATTCTGGTCCATTCCATTCCGTTCCATTCCACTCCATTCCATTCCATTCCAATTCATTCGGTTCAATTGCTCTCCATTCCATTCCATTCCATTCCATTCCATTATATTCCATTCCGTTCCATTGCTCTCCATTCCATTCCATTCAATTCCACCATTCCATTCCATTCCATTCCATTCCATTCCATTCCATTCCATTCCATTCCGTTCCATTCCGTTCCTTTCTGATCCATTCCATTCCATTCAATTTCTTTCCATTCCGTTCTATTACATTCCATTCCATTCCGTTCCATTCCATTCCATTCCGTTCCATTCCATTCCATTCCATTCCATTCTGTTCCTATCTTCTCCGTTCCATTCTGGTCCATTCCAATCCATTCCATTCCATTCCATTTCATTCCATTCGGTTCCAATGCTCTCCATTCCATTCCATTCCATTCCATTCCATTCCATTCCATTCCCTTCCATTCCGTTCCATTGCTCTCCATTCCATTCCATTCATTTCCACCATTCCATTCCATTCCATTCCATTCCATTCCGTTCCTTTCTGATCCATTCCATTCCATTCAATTTCTTTCCATTCCGTTCTATTACATTCCATTCTCTTCCGTTCCATTGCATTCCATTCCATTCCATCCCATTCCTTTCTGTTCTATTCCATTCCATTCTATTCCATTCCATGCCATTCCATTCCTTTCCATTCTATTCCATTCCACACTATTCCATTATATTCCTTTCCTTCAACAGGTTCTCAATCTGTCACCCTGGATGGATTGCAGTGGCACAGTATCAGCTCACATTTTATTTCACCGTTCCATTGCATTGCATTCCATTCCATTTCATTGCATTCGGTTGCTTTCCATTCCATTGCATTCCATTGCATTCCATACCATTCCATTGCACTCCACTGCACTCCACTCCACTTCAGTCCATATCATTACATTTTGTTCCATTCCATTCCGTTACACTCCATTCTATTCCATTAAATTCCATTCCATTCCATTCCACTCGACTCCGTTGCAATCCATTCCACTCCACTCCACTCCCTTCTATTTCATTGCATTCCTTTCGACACTATTCTATTCTATTCCTTCCATTCAACAATTCTTCAATCTGTCACCCTGACTGGATTGCAGAGGCACAATGTCAGCTCACATTTTATTTCACCGTTACATTCGATTCCTTTCCTCTCTATTCTGTTCCAATCCATTCCATTCCATTCCATTCCACTCCATTCCATTGCATTCCATTCCATTTCATTCCATTCCAACTCCTTCCATTCCATTCCATTCTGTTCCGTTCCGTTCCATTGCACTCCATTCCATTCCATTCCTTTCCATTCCGTTCCACTCCGTTCCATTCCATTCCATTCCATTTCGCTCCATTCCTATTCATTACGTTCTACTGCACTCCATTCCATGCCATTGCATTCAATTCCATTCAGTTCCTTTCCATTTCATTCCATTCCATTCCATTCCATTCCATTCCACACTATTCTATTCTATTCCTTTCTTTCCACAACTTCTCAACTGTCACCCTGGCTGGAATGCAGTGTCACAATGTCTTCTCACATTTTATTTCACCATTCCATTCCATTCCATTCCATTCCATTCCATTCCTTTCCATTGCGTGCCATTCCAACAGCATTTTATTCTATTCCTTTCTTTCAACAAGTTCTCAATCTGTCACCCAGACTGGATTGCAGGGGCACAATGGCGGCTCACATATTATTTCACCAGTCCATTCCATTCCATTCCAATCCATTCCATTTCCTTCCGTTCCATTGCATTCCATTCCGTTCCCATCAGTTGAGTTCCATTCCGTTCCATTCTATTCCATTCCATTCCATTCCATTCCATTCCATTCCATTCCATTCCATTCCATTCTACACTCTTCTCTTCTATTCCTTTCTTTCTACAAGTTCTCAATATGTCACCCTGGATGGATTGCAGTGGTATAATGTCAGCTCACATTTTATTTCACGTTTCCGTTCCATTCCATTCAATTCCATTCCATTCCATTCCATACATCAATATTCTATTCTCTTCCTTCCTTCCAACAATTTCTCAATCTGACACCCTGGTTGGATTTCTGTGGCACAATGTCAGCTCACTTTTTATTTCACCGTTCGATTCCATTCTATTCCATTCCATTCCATTGCATTCCCTTCCATTCAATTCCATTTCATTCCTTTCCGATCCATTCCGTTCCATTACAGTCCATTCCATTCCATTCCATGAAATTCCATTCCTTTCCATTCCAATTCATTCCATTCCATTCCAATCCGTTCCGTTCTGTTCCCTTCCATTCCATTCCATTTCATTCCATTCATTTCCATTACACTCCATTCCATTCCATTCCATTCCAATCCGTTCCGTTCTGTTCCCTTCCATTCCATTCCATTTCGTTCCATTCTGTTCCATTCATTTCCATTACACTCCATTCCATTCCATTCCACTCCTCTCCACTTCTCTCCATGCCACTGCAATCCATTCCATTCCCTTCAGTTCCTTCCATTCCACACTATTCTAATCAATTCCTTTCTTCCAAAAAGTTCTCAATCTATCACAATGGCTGGATTGCAGTGGCACAATGTCAGCTCACATTTTATTTCACTCTTCCATTCCATTGCATTCCATTTCATTCCATTCCATTCCCGTCCATTCCATTCCATTGCTCTCCATTCCTCTCCATTCCATTCCATTCCATTCCATTCCTTTCCATTGCTCTCCATTCCATTCCATTCCATTCTGTTCCATTGCTCTCCATTCCATTCCATTCCATTCCACCATTCCATTCCATTCCATTCCATTCCATTCCATTCCATTCCATTCCTTTCGGTTCCATTCCATTCCTTTCTGATCCATTCCATTCCATTCCTTTCAATTTCTTTCCATTCCCTTCTATTACATTCCGTTCTGTTCCGTTCTATTGCATTCCATTCCATTCCATCCCATTCCTTTCTGTTCTATTCCATTCCATTCTATTCCATTCCATTCCATTCCTTTCCATTCTTTTCCACTCCACACTATTCTATTATATTCCTTTCCTTCAACAGGTTCTCAATGTGTCACCCTGGATGGATTGCAGTGGCACAGTATCAGCTGACATTTTATTTCACCGATCCATTCCATTGCATTCCATTCCATTGCATTTCATTCGGTTGCATTCCATTCCATTGCATTCCATTGCATTCCATACCATTCCATTGCACTCCACTGCACTCCACTCCACTTCAGTCCATATCGTTACTTTTGTTCCATTCCATTCCGTTACACTCCATTCTATTCCATTAAATTCCATTACATTCCATTCCACTCGACTCCATTGCAATCCATTCCACTCCACTCCACTCCATTCTATTTCATTGCATTCCTTTCAACACTATTCTATTCTATTCCTTCCATTCAGCAATTTTTCAATCTGTCACCCTGACTGGGTTGCGGAGGCACAATGTCAGCTCACATTTTATTTCACCATTACATTCGATTCCTTTCCTCTCTATTCTATTCCAATCCATTCCATTCCATTCCATTCCATTACATTACATTGCATTCTATTCCATTCCATACCATAGCATTCCACACTATTGTATTCTATTCCTTCCTTTCAACAAGTTCTCAATCTGTCACCCTGGCTAGATTGCAGAGGCTCAACATCAGCTCACATTTGATTTCACTGTTCCATTCATATCCATACCATTCCATTCCACTCCATTCCATTGCATTGCATTCCATTCCATTCCAATTCCTTCCATTCCATTCCATTCTGTTCCGTTTCGTTCCATTGCACTCCATTCCATTCCATTCCTTTCCATTCCATTCCATTCCATTCCGTTCCATTCCATTCCATTCAATTTCGCTCCATTCGATTTCATTACATTCCATTGCACTCCATTCCATGCCATTCCATTCAATTCCATTCAATTCCTTTCCATTTCATTCCATTCCATTCCACACTATTCTATTCTATTCCTTTCTTTCAACAACTTCTCAACTGTCACCCTGGCTGGAATGCAGTGTCACAATGTCTTCTCACATTTTATTTCACCGTTCCATTCCACTGCATTCCATTCCATTCCATTCCATTCCATTCCATTCCATTCCATTCCACTGCATTCCATTCCATTCCACTCCATTCCATTCCATTCCATTCCATTCCATTCCATTCCATTCCAATGCATGCCATTCCACAGCATTTTATTCTATTCCTTTCTTTCAACATGTTCTCAATCTGTCACCCAGACTGGATTGCAGGGGCACAATGGCGGCTCACATTTTATTTCACCAGTCCATTCCAATCCATTCCATTCCCTTTCCTTCCATTGCATTCCTTTCCGTTCCAATCTGTTCAGTTCCATTCCGTTCCATTCTATTCCATTCCCTTCCATTCCATTCCATTCCATTCCATTCCCTTCCATTCCATTCCATTCCACACTCTTCTCTTCTATTCCCTTCTTTCAACAAGTTCTCAATATGTCACCCTGGCTGGATTGCCGTGGTACAATGTCAGCTCACATTATATTTCACGTTTCCATTCCATTCCATTCCATTCCATACATCAATATTCTATTCTATTCCTTGCTTCCAACAATTTCTCAATCTGACACCCTGGTTGGATTGCTGTGGCACAATGTCAGCTCACTTTTTATTTCTCCGTTCAATTCCATTCTGTTCCATTCCATTCCATTGCATTCCCTTCCATTCAATTCCATTTCATTCCATTCTGATCCATTCCGTTCCCTTGCAGTCCTTTCCATTCCATTCGATTCCATTAAATTCCATTCCATTCCATTCCAATTCATTCCATTCCATTCCAATCCATTCCGTTCTGTTCCCTTCCATTCCATTCCATTCCATTCCTTTCAGTTCCATTACACTCTATTCCATTGAATTCCACTCCTCTCCACTTCACTCCACACCACTGCAATCCATTGCATTCCCTTCAGTTCCTTCCATTCCACACTATTCTGTTCTATTCCTTTCTTTCAAAACGTTCTCAGTCTGTCACAATAGATGGATTGCAGTGGCACAATGTCAGCTCACATTTTATTTCACTGTTCCATTCCATTGCATTTCATTTCATTCCATTCCATTCCATTCCATTCCATTCCATTGTACTCCGATCCGTTCCGTTCCGTTCCGTTCCGTTCCATTCCATTCCATTTCATTCCATTGCACTCCATTCCATTCCATTCAATTCCATTCCATTGTACTCCATTCCATTCCATTCCATTCCGATTCATTGCACTCCGTTCCATTTCGTTCCATTCCATTCCATTATGTTCCCATCTTTTCCATTCCATTCGGGTCCATTCCATTCCTTTCCATTCCATTCAATTCCAATCCACACTCCTCTATTCTATTCCTTTCAATCAAGAAGTTCTCAGTCTGTCACCCTCGTTGGATTGCAATGGCACAATGTCAGCTCACATTTTATTTCACCGTTCCATTCCATTCCATTCCATTCCATTCCATTCCATTCCATTCCATTCTATTCCATTCCATTCCATTCCACTGCATTCCGTTCCGTTCCATTCTCTTCCATTACACTACGTTCCATTCCATTCCATTCCATTCCATTCCATTCCATTCCATTCCATTAAATTCCATTCCATTCTATTCCATTCCATTCCATTCCACTGCATTCCGTTCCGTTCCATTCTATTCCGTTACACTCCGTTCCATTCCATTCCATTCCATTGAATTCCATTCCGTTCCATTCCATTCCATTGCATTCCATTCCATTCCGTACCATTCCATTCCATTCCGTTCCATTGCACTCCATTCCATTCCATTCCATTCCATTCCATTCTGTTCCTATTTTTCCGTTCCATTCTGGTCCATTCCATTCCGTTCCATTCCACTCCATTCCATTCCATTCCAATTCATTCGGTTCAATTGCTCTCCATTCCATTCCATTCCATTCTATTCCATTCCGTTCCATTGCTCTCCATTCCATTCCATTCAATTCCACCATTCCATTCCATTCCATTCCATTCCATTCCATTCCATTCCATTCCGATCCATTCCGTTCCTTTCTGATCCATTCCATTCCATTCAATTTCTTTCCATTCCGTTCTATTACATTCCATTCCATTCCGTTCCATTCCATTCCATTCCGTTCCATTCCATTCCATTCCATTCCATTCTGTTCCTATCTTCCCCGTTCCATTCTGGTCCATTCCAATCCATTCCATTCCATTCCATTTCATTCCATTCGGTTCCAATGCTCTCCATTCCATTCCATTCCATTCCATTCCATTCCATTCCATTCCCTTCCATTCCGTTCCATTGCTCTCCATTCCATTCCATTCATTTCCACCATTCCATTCCATTCCATTCCATTCCATTCCGTTCCTTTCTGATCCATTCCATTCCATTCAATATCTTTCCATTCCGTTCTATTACATTCCATTCTCTTCCGTTCCATTGCATTCCATTCCATTCCATCCCATTCCTTTCTGTTCTATTCCATTCCATTCTATTCCATTCCATGCCATTCCATTCCTTTCCATTCTATTCCATTCCACGCTATTCCATTATATTCCTTTCCTTCAACAGGTTCTCAATCTGTCACCCTGGATGGATTGCAGTGGCACAGTATCAGCTCACATTTTATTTCACCGTTCCATTGCATTGCATTCCATTCCATTTCATTGCATTCGGTTGCTTTCCATTCCATTGCATTCCATTGCATTCCATACCATTCCATTGCACTCCACTGCACTCCACTCCACTTCAGTCCATATCGTTACATTTTGTTCCATTCCATTCCGTTACACTCCATTCTATTCCATTAAATTCCATTCCATTCCATTCCACTCGACTCCGTTGCAATCCATTCCACTCCACTCCACTCCCTTCTATTTCATTGCATTCCTTTCGACACTATTCTATTCTATTCCTTCCATTCAACAATTCTTCAATCTGTCACCCTGACTGGATTGCAGAGGCACAATGTCAGCTCACATTTTATTTCACCGTTACATTCGATTCCTTTCCTCTCTATTCTGTTCCAATCCATTCCATTCCATTCCATTCCACTCCATTCCATTGCATTCCATTCCATTTCATTCCATTCCAATTCCTTCCATTCCATTCCATTCTGTTCCGTTCCGTTCCATTGCACTCCATTCCATTCCATTCCTTTCCATTCCGTTCCACTCCGTTCCATTCCATTCCATTCCATTTCGCTCCATTCCTTTTCATTACGTTCCACTGCACTCCATTCCATGCCATTGCATTCAATTCCATTCAGTTCCTTTCCATTTCATTCCATTCCATTCCATTCCATTCCATTCCATTCCATTCCACACTATTCTATTCTATTCCTTTCTTTCCACAACTTCTCAACTGTCACCCTGGCTGGAATGCAGTGTCACAATGTCTTCTCACATTTTATTTCACCATTCCATTCCATTCCATTCCATTCCATTCCATTCCATTCCATTCCTTTCCATTGCGTGCCATTCCACAGCATTTTATTCTATTCCTTTCTTTCAACAAGTTCTCAATCTGTCACCCAGACTGGATTGCAGTTGCACAATGGCGGCTCACATATTATTTCACCAGTCCATTCCATTCCATTCCAATCCATTCCATTTCCTTCCGTTCCATTGCATTCCATTCCGTTCCCATCAGTTGAGTTCCATTCCGTTCCATTCTATTCCATTCCATTCCATTCCATTCCATTCCATTCCATTCCACACTCTTCTCTTCTATTCCTTTCTTTCTACAAGTTCTCAATATGTCACCCTGGATGGATTGCAGTGGTATAATGTCAGCTCACATTTTATTTCACGTTTCCGTTCCATTCCATTCAATTCCATTCCATTCCATTCCATACATCAATATTCTATTCTATTCCTTCCTTCCAACAATTTCTCAATCTGACACCCTGGTTGGATTTCTGTGGCACAATGTCAGCTCACTTTTTATTTCACCGTTCGATTCCATTCTATTCCATTCCATTCCATTGCATTCCCTTCCATTCAATTCCATTTCATTCCTTTCCGATCCATTCCGTTCCATTACAGTCCATTCCATTCCATTCCATGAAATTCCATTCCTTTCCATTCCAATTCATTCCATTCCATTCCAATCCGTTCCGTTCTGTTCCCTTCCATTCCATTCCATTTCATTCCATTCATTTCCATTACACTCCATTCCATTCCATTCCATTCCAATCCGTTCCGTTCTGTTCCCTTCCATTCCATTCCATTTCGTTCCATTCTGTTCCATTCATTTCCATTACACTCCATTCCATTCCATTCCACTCCTCTCCACTTCTCTCCATGCCACTGCAATCCATTCCATTCCCTTCAGTTCCTTCCATTCCACACTATTCTAATCAATTCCTTTCTTCCAAAAAGTTCTCAATCTATCACAATGGCTGGATTGCAGTGGCACAATGTCAGCTCACATTTTATTTCACTCTTCCATTCCATTGCATTCCATTTCATTCCATTCCATTCCCGTCCATTCCATTCCATTGCTCTCCATTCCTCTCCATTCCATTCCATTCCATTCCATTCCTTTCCATTGCTCTCCATTCCATTCCATTCCATTCTGTTCCATTGCTCTCCATTCCATTCCATTCCATTCCACCATTCCATTCCATTCCATTCCATTCCATTCCATTCCATTCCATTCCATTCCTTTCGGTTCCATTCCATTCCTTTCTGATCCATTCCATTCCATTCCATTCAATTTCTTTCCATTCCCTTCTATTACATTCCGTTCTGTTCCGTTCTATTGCATTCCATTCCATTCCATCCCATTCCTTTCTGTTCTATTCCATTCCATTCTATTCCATTCCATTCCATTCCTTTCCATTCTTTTCCACTCCACACTATTCTATTATATTCCTTTCCTTCAACAGGTTCTCAATGTGTCACCCTGGATGGATTGCAGTGGCACAGTATCAGCTGACATTTTATTTCACCGATCCATTCCATTGCATTCCATTCCATTGCATTTCATTCGGTTGCATTCCATTCCATTGCATTCCATTGCATTCCATACCATTCCATTGCACTCCACTGCACTCCACTCCACTTCAGTCCATATCGTTACTTTTGTTCCATTCCATTCCGTTACACTCCATTCTATTCCATTAAATTCCATTACATTCCATTCCACTCGACTCCATTGCAATCCATTCCACTCCACTCCACTCCATTCTATTTCATTGCATTCCTTTCAACACTATTCTATTCTATTCCTTCCATTCAGCAATTTTTCAATCTGTCACCCTGACTGGGTTGCGGAGGCACAATGTCAGCTCACATTTTATTTCACCGTTACATTCGATTCCTTTCCTCTCTATTCTATTCCAATCCATTCCATTCCATTCCATTCCATTACATTACATTGCATTCTATTCCATTCCATACCATAGCATTCCACACTATTGTATTCTATTCCTTCCTTTCAACAAGTTCTCAATCTGTCACCCTGGCTAGATTGCAGAGGCTCAACATCAGCTCACATTTGATTTCACTGTTCCATTCATATCCATACCATTCCATTCCACTCCATTCCATTGCATTGCATTCCATTCCATTCCAATTCCTTCCATTCCATTCCATTTTGTTCCGTTTCGTTCCATTGCACTCCATTCCATTCCATTCCTTTCCATTCCATTCCATTCCATTCCGTTCCATTCCATTCCATTCAATTTCGCTCCATTCGTTTTCATTACATTCCATTGCACTCCATTCCATGCCATTCCATTCAATTCCATTCAATTCCTTTCCATTTCATTCCATTCCATTCCACACTATTCTATTCTATTCCTTTCTTTCAACAACTTCTCAACTGTCACCCTGGGTGGAATGCAGTGTCACAATGTCTTCTCACATTTTATTTCACCGTTCCATTCCACTGCATTCCATTCCATTCCATTCCATTCCATTCCATTCCATTCCATTCCATTCCACTCCACTGCATTCCATTCCATTCCACTCCATTCCATTCCATTCCATTCCATTCCATTCCATTCCATTCCAATGCATGCCATTCCACAGCATTTTATTCTATTCCTTTCTTTCAACATGTTCTCAATCTGTCACCCAGACTGGATTGCAGGGGCACAATGGCGGCTCACATTTTATTTCACCAGTCCATTCCAATCCATTCCATTCCCTTTCCTTCCATTGCATTCCTTTCCGTTCCAATCTGTTCAGTTCCATTCCGTTCCATTCTATTCCATTCCCTTCCATTCCATTCCATTCCATTCCATTCCCTTCCATTCCATTCCATTCCACACTCTTCTCTTCTATTCCCTTCTTTCAACAAGTTCTCAATATGTCACCCTGGCTGGATTGCCGTGGTACAATGTCAGCTCACATTATATTTCACGTTTCCATTCCATTCCATTCCATTCCATACATCAATATTCTATTCTATTCCTTGCTTCCAACAATTTCTCAATCTGACACCCTGGTTGGATTGCTGTGGCACAATGTCAGCTCACTTTTTATTTCTCCGTTCAATTCCATTCTGTTCCATTCCATTCCATTGCATTCCCTTCCATTCAATTCCATTTCGTTCCATTCTGATCCATTCCGTTCCCTTGCAGTCCTTTCCATTCCATTCGATTCCATTAAATTCCATTCCATTCCATTCCAATTCATTCCATTCCATTCCAATCCATTCCGTTCTGTTCCCTTCCATTCCATTCCATTCCATTCCTTTCAGTTCCATTACACTCTATTCCATTGAATTCCACTCCTCTCCACTTCACTCCACACCACTGCAATCCATTGCATTCCCTTCAGTTCCTTCCATTCCACACTATTCTGTTCTATTCCTTTCTTTCAAAACGTTCTCAATCTGTCACAATGGATGGATTGCAGTGGCACAATGTCAGCTCACATTTTATTTCACTGTTCCATTCCATTGCATTTCATTTCATTCCATTCCATTCCATTCCATTCCATTCCATTGTACTCCGATCCGTTCCGTTCCGTTCCGTTCCGTTCCGTTCCATTCCATTCCATTTCATTCCATTGCACTCCATTCCATTCCATTCAATTCCATTCCATTGTACTCCATTCCATTCCATTCCATTCCGTTTCATTGCACTCCGTTCCATTTCGTTCCATTCCATTCCATTATGTTCCCATCTTTTCCGTTCCATTCGGGTCCATTCCATTCCTTTCCATTCCATTCAATTCCAATCCACACTCCTCTATTCTATTCCTTTCAATCAAGAAGTTCTCAATCTGTCACCCTCGTTGGATTGCAATGGCACAATGTCAGCTCACATTTTATTTCACTGTTCCATTCCATTCCATTCCATTCCATTCCATTCCATTCTATTCCATTCCATTCCATTCCACTGCATTAAGTTCCGTTCCATTCTCTTCCATTACACTCCGTTCCATTCCATTCCATTCCATTCCAATCCATTCCATTAAATTCCATTCCATTCTATTCCATTCCATTCCATTCCACTGCATTCCGTTCCGTTCCATTCTATTCCGTTACACTCCGTTCCATTCCATTCCATTCCATTGAATTCCATTCCGTTCCATTCCATTCCATTGCATTCCATTCCATTCCGTACCATTCCATTCCATTCCGTTCCATTGCACTCCATTCCATTCCATTCCATTCCATTCCATTCCATTCTGTTCCTATTTTTCCGTTCCATTCTTGTCCATTCCATTCCGTTCCATTCCACTCCATTCCATTCCATTCCAATTCATTCGGTTCAATTGCTCTCCATTCCATTCCATTCCATTCCATTCCATTCTATTCCATTCCGTTCCATTGCTCTCCATTCCATTCCATTCAATTCCACCATTCCATTCCATTCCATTCCATTCCATTCCATTCCATTCCATTCCATTCCGTTCCTTTCTGATCCATTCCATTCCATTCAATTTCTTTCCATTCCGTTCTATTACATTCCATTCCATTCCGTTCCATTCCATTCCATTCCGTTCCATTCCATTCCATTCCATTCCATTCTGTTCCTATCTTTTCCGTTCCATTCTGGTCCATTCCAATCCATTCCTTTCCATTCCATTTCATTCCATTCGGTTCCAATGCTCTCCATTCCATTCCATTCCATTCCATTCCATTCCATTCCATTCCCTTCCATTCCGTTCCATTGCTCTCCATTCCATTCCATTCATTTCCACCATTCCATTCCATTCCATTCCATTCCATTCCGTTCCTTTCTGATCCATTCCATTCCATTCAATTTCTTTCCATTCCGTTCTATTACATTCCATTCTCTTCCGTTCCATTGCATTCCATTCCATTCCATCCCATTCCTTTCTGTTCTATTCCATTCCATTCTATTCCATTCCATGCCATTCCATTCCTTTCCATTCTATTCCATTCCACGCTATTCCATTATATTCCTTTCCTTCAACAGGTTCTCAATCTGTCACCCTGGATGGATTGCAGTGGCACAGTATCAGCTCACATTTTATTTCACCGTTCCATTGCATTGCATTCCATTCCATTTCATTGCATTCGGTTGCTTTCCATTCCATTGCATTCCATTGCATTCCATACCATTCCATTGCACTCCACTGCACTCCACTCCACTTCAGTCCATATCGTTACATTTTGTTCCATTCCATTCCGTTACACTCCATTCTATTCCATTAAATTCCATTCCATTCCATTCCACTCGACTCCGTTGCAATCCATTCCACTCCACTCCACTCCCTTCTATTTCATTGCATTCCTTTCGACACTATTCTATTCTATTCCTTCCATTCAACAATTCTTCAATCTGTCACCCTGACTGGATTGCAGAGGCACAATGTCAGCTCACATTTTATTTCACCGTTACATTCGATTCCTTTCCTCTCTATTCTGTTCCAATCCATTCCATTCCATTCCATTCCACTCCATTCCATTGCATTCCATTCCATTTCATTCCATTCCAATTCCTTCCATTCCATTCCATTCTGTTCCGTTCCGTTCCATTGCACTCCATTCCATTCCATTCCTTTCCATTCCGTTCCACTCCGTTCCATTCCATTCCATTCCATTTCGCTCCATTCCTTTTCATTACGTTCCACTGCACTCCATTCCATGCCATTGCATTCAATTCCATTCAGTTCCTTTCCATTTCATTCCATTCCATTCCATTCCATTCCATTCCATTCCATTCCACACTATTCTATTCTATTCCTTTCTTTCCACAACTTCTCAACTGTCACCCTGGCTGGAATGCAGTGTCACAATGTCTTCTCACATTTTATTTCACCATTCCATTCCATTCCATTCCATTCCATTCCATTCCATTCCATTCCATTCCATTCCTTTCCATTGCGTGCCATTCCACAGCATTTTATTCTATTCCTTTCTTTCAACAAGTTCTCAATCTGTCACCCAGACTGGATTGCAGGGGCACAATGGCGGCTCACATATTATTTCACCAGTCCATTCCATTCCATTCCAATCCATTCCATTTCCTTCCGTTCCATTGCATTCCATTCCGTTCCCATCAGTTGAGTTCCATTCCGTTCCATTCTATTCCATTCCATTCCATTCCATTCCATTCCATTCCATTCCACACTCTTCTCTTCTATTCCTTTCTTTCTACAAGTTCTCAATATGTCACCCTGGATGGATTGCAGTGGTATAATGTCAGCTCACATTTTATTTCACGTTTCCGTTCCATTCCATTCAATTCCATTCCATTCCATTCCATACATCAATATTCTATTCTATTCCTTCCTTCCAACAATTTCTCAATCTGACACCCTGGTTGGATTTCTGTGGCACAATGTCAGCTCACTTTTTATTTCACCGTTCGATTCCATTCTATTCCATTCCATTCCATTGCATTCCCTTCCATTCAATTCCATTTCATTCCTTTCCGATCCATTCCGTTCCATTACAGTCCATTCCATTCCATTCCATGAAATTCCATTCCTTTCCATTCCAATTCATTCCATTCCATTCCAATCCGTTCCGTTCTGTTCCCTTCCATTCCATTCCATTTCATTCCATTCATTTCCATTACACTCCATTCCATTCCATTCCATTCCAATCCGTTCCGTTCTGTTCCCTTCCATTCCATTCCATTTCGTTCCATTCTGTTCCATTCATTTCCATTACACTCCATTCCATTCCATTCCACTCCTCTCCACTTCTCTCCATGCCACTGCAATCCATTCCATTCCCTTCAGTTCCTTCCATTCCACACTATTCTAATCAATTCCTTTCTTCCAAAAAGTTCTCAATCTATCACAATGGCTGGATTGCAGTGGCACAATGTCAGCTCACATTTTATTTCACTCTTCCATTCCATTGCATTCCATTTCATTCCATTCCATTCCCGTCCATTCCATTCCATTGCTCTCCATTCCTCTCCATTCCATTCCATTCCATTCCATTCCTTTCCATTGCTCTCCATTCCATTCCATTCCATTCTGTTCCATTGCTCTCCATTCCATTCCATTTCATTCCACCATTCCATTCCATTCCATTCCATTCCATTCCATTCCATTCCATTCCTTTCGGTTCCATTCCATTCCTTTCTGATCCATTCCATTCCATTCAATTTCTTTCCATTCCCTTCTATTACATTCCGTTCTGTTCCGTTCTATTGCATTCCATTCCATTCCATCCCATTCCTTTCTGTTCTATTCCATTCCATTCTATTCCATTCCATTCCATTCCTTTCCATTCTTTTCCACTCCACACTATTCTATTATATTCCTTTCCTTCAACAGGTTCTCAATGTGTCACCCTGGATGGATTGCAGTGGCACAGTATCAGCTGACATTTTATTTCACCGATCCATTCCATTGCATTCCATTCCATTGCATTTCATTCGGTTGCATTCCATTCCATTGCATTCCATTGCATTCCATACCATTCCATTGCACTCCACTGCACTCCACTCCACTTCAGTCCATATCGTTACTTTTGTTCCATTCCATTCCGTTACACTCCATTCTATTCCATTAAATTCCATTACATTCCATTCCACTCGACTCCATTGCAATCCATTCCACTCCACTCCACTCCATTCTATTTCATTGCATTCCTTTCAACACTATTCTATTCTATTCCTTCCATTCAGCAATTTTTCAATCTGTCACCCTGACTGGGTTGCGGAGGCACAATGTCAGCTCACATTTTATTTCACCGTTACATTCGATTCCTTTCCTCTCTATTCTATTCCAATCCATTCCATTCCATTCCATTCCATTACATTACATTGCATTCTATTCCATTCCATACCATAGCATTCCACACTATTGTATTCTATTCCTTCCTTTCAACAAGTTCTCAATCTGTCACCCTGGCTAGATTGCAGAGGCTCAACATCAGCTCACATTTGATTTCACTGTTCCATTCATATCCATACCATTCCATTCCACTCCATTCCATTGCATTGCATTCCATTCCATTCCAATTCCTTCCATTCCATTCCATTCTGTTCCGTTTCGTTCCATTGCACTCCATTCCATTCCATTCCTTTCCATTCCATTCCATTCCATTCCGTTCCATTCCATTCCATTCAATTTCGCTCCATTCGATTTCATTACATTCCATTGCACTCCATTCCATGCCATTCCATTCAATTCCATTCAATTCCTTTCCATTTCATTCCATTCCATTCCACACTATTCTATTCTATTCCTTTCTTTCAACAACTTCTCAACTGTCACCCTGGCTGGAATGCAGTGTCACAATGTCTTCTCACATTTTATTTCACCGTTCCATTCCACTGCATTCCATTCCATTCCATTCCATTCCATTCCATTCCATTCCATTCCACTGCATTCCATTCCATTCCACTCCATTCCATTCCATTCCATTCCATTCCATTCCATTCCATTCCAATGCATGCCATTCCACAGCATTTTATTCTATTCCTTTCTTTCAACATGTTCTCAATCTGTCACCCAGACTGGATTGCAGGGGCACAATGGCGGCTCACATTTTATTTCACCAGTCCATTCCAATCCATTCCATTCCCTTTCCTTCCATTGCATTCCTTTCCGTTCCAATCTGTTCAGTTCCATTCCGTTCCATTCTATTCCATTCCCTTCCATTCCATTCCATTCCATTCCATTCCCTTCCATTCCATTCCATTCCACACTCTTCTCTTCTATTCCCTTCTTTCAACAAGTTCTCAATATGTCACCCTGGCTGGATTGCCGTGGTACAATGTCAGCTCACATTATATTTCACGTTTCCATTCCATTCCATTCCATTCCATACATCAATATTCTATTCTATTCCTTGCTTCCAACAATTTCTCAATCTGACACCCTGGTTGGATTGCTGTGGCACAATGTCAGCTCACTTTTTATTTCTCCGTTCAATTCCATTCTGTTCCATTCCATTCCATTGCATTCCCTTCCATTCAATTCCATTTCATTCCATTCTGATCCATTCCGTTCCCTTGCAGTCCTTTCCATTCCATTCGATTCCATTAAATTCCATTCCATTCCATTCCAATTCATTCCATTCCATTCCAATCCATTCCGTTCTGTTCCCTTCCATTCCATTCCATTCCATTCCTTTCAGTTCCATTACACTCTATTCCATTGAATTCCACTCCTCTCCACTTCACTCCACACCACTGCAATCCATTGCATTCCCTTCAGTTCCTTCCATTCCACACTATTCTGTTCTATTCCTTTCTTTCAAAACGTTCTCAGTCTGTCACAATGGATGGATTGCAGTGGCACAATGTCAGCTCACATTTTATTTCACTGTTCCATTCCATTGCATTTCATTTCATTCCATTCCATTCCATTCCATTCCATTCCATTGTACTCCGATCCGTTCCGTTCCGTTCCGTTCCGTTCCATTCCATTCCATTTCATTCCATTGCACTCCATTCCATTCCATTCAATTCCATTCCATTGTACTCCATTCCATTCCATTCCATTCCGATTCATTGCACTCCGTTCCATTTCGTTCCATTCCATTCCATTATGTTCCCATCTTTTCCATTCCATTCGGGTCCATTCCATTCCTTTCCATTCCATTCAATTCCAATCCACACTCCTCTATTCTATTCCTTTCAATCAAGAAGTTCTCAGTCTGTCACCCTCGTTGGATTGCAATGGCACAATGTCAGCTCACATTTTATTTCACCGTTCCATTCCATTCCATTCCATTCCATTCCATTCCATTCCATTCCATTCTATTCCATTCCATTCCATTCCACTGCATTCCGTTCCGTTCCATTCTCTTCCATTACACTACGTTCCATTCCATTCCATTCCATTCCATTCCATTCCATTCCATTCCATTAAATTCCATTCCATTCTATTCCATTCCATTCCATTCCACTGCATTCCGTTCCGTTCCATTCTATTCCGTTACACTCCGTTCCATTCCATTCCATTCCATTGAATTCCATTCCGTTCCATTCCATTCCATTGCATTCCATTCCATTCCGTACCATTCCATTCCATTCCGTTCCATTGCACTCCATTCCATTCCATTCCATTCCATTCCATTCTGTTCCTATTTTTCCGTTCCATTCTGGTCCATTCCATTCCGTTCCATTCCACTCCATTCCATTCCATTCCAATTCATTCGGTTCAATTGCTCTCCATTCCATTCCATTCCATTCCATTCCATTCTATTCCATTCCGTTCCATTGCTCTCCATTCCATTCCATTCAATTCCACCATTCCATTCCATTCCATTCCATTCCATTCCATTCCATTCCATTCCATTCCGATCCATTCCGTTCCTTTCTGATCCATTCCATTCCATTCAATTTCTTTCCATTCCGTTCTATTACATTCCATTCCATTCCGTTCCATTCCATTCCATTCCGTTCCATTCCATTCCATTCCATTCCATTCTGTTCCTATCTTCTCCGTTCCATTCTGGTCCATTCCAATCCATTCCATTCCATTCCATTTCATTCCATTCGGTTCCAATGCTCTCCATTCCATTCCATTCCATTCCATTCCATTCCATTCCATTCCCTTCCATTCCGTTCCATTGCTCTCCATTCCATTCCATTCATTTCCACCATTCCATTCCATTCCATTCCATTCCATTCCGTTCCTTTCTGATCCATTCCATTCCATTCAATATCTTTCCATTCCGTTCTATTACATTCCATTCTCTTCCGTTCCATTGCATTCCATTCCATTCCATCCCATTCCTTTCTGTTCTATTCCATTCCATTCTATTCCATTCCATGCCATTCCATTCCTTTCCATTCTATTCCATTCCACGCTATTCCATTATATTCCTTTCCTTCAACAGGTTCTCAATCTGTCACCCTGGATGGATTGCAGTGGCACAGTATCAGCTCACATTTTATTTCACCGTTCCATTGCATTGCATTCCATTCCATTTCATTGCATTCGGTTGCTTTCCATTCCATTGCATTCCATTGCATTCCATACCATTCCATTGCACTCCACTGCACTCCACTCCACTTCAGTCCATATCGTTACATTTTGTTCCATTCCATTCCGTTACACTCCATTCTATTCCATTAAATTCCATTCCATTCCATTCCACTCGACTCCGTTGCAATCCATTCCACTCCACTCCACTCCCTTCTATTTCATTGCATTCCTTTCGACACTATTCTATTCTATTCCTTCCATTCAACAATTCTTCAATCTGTCACCCTGACTGGATTGCAGAGGCACAATGTCAGCTCACATTTTATTTCACCGTTACATTCGATTCCTTTCCTCTCTATTCTGTTCCAATCCATTCCATTCCATTCCATTCCACTCCATTCCATTGCATTCCATTCCATTTCATTCCATTCCAATTCCTTCCATTCCATTCCATTCTGTTCCGTTCCGTTCCATTGCACTCCATTCCATTCCATTCCTTTCCATTCCGTTCCACTCCGTTCCATTCCATTCCATTCCATTTCGCTCCATTCCTTTTCATTACGTTCCACTGCACTCCATTCCATGCCATTGCATTCAATTCCATTCAGTTCCTTTCCATTTCATTCCATTCCATTCCATTCCATTCCATTCCATTCCACACTATTCTATTCTATTCCTTTCTTTCCACAACTTCTCAACTGTCACCCTGGCTGGAATGCAGTGTCACAATGTCTTCTCACATTTTATTTCACCATTCCATTCCATTCCATTCCATTCCATTCCATTCCATTCCATTCCTTTCCATTGCGTGCCATTCCACAGCATTTTATTCTATTCCTTTCTTTCAACAAGTTCTCAATCTGTCACCCAGACTGGATTGCAGTTGCACAATGGCGGCTCACATATTATTTCACCAGTCCATTCCATTCCATTCCAATCCATTCCATTTCCTTCCGTTCCATTGCATTCCATTCCGTTCCCATCAGTTGAGTTCCATTCCGTTCCATTCTATTCCATTCCATTCCATTCCATTCCATTCCATTCCATTCCATTCCATTCCATTCTACACTCTTCTCTTCTATTCCTTTCTTTCTACAAGTTCTCAATATGTCACCCTGGATGGATTGCAGTGGTATAATGTCAGCTCACATTTTATTTCACGTTTCCGTTCCATTCCATTCAATTCCATTCCATTCCATTCCATACATCAATATTCTATTCTCTTCCTTCCTTCCAACAATTTCTCAATCTGACACCCTGGTTGGATTTCTGTGGCACAATGTCAGCTCACTTTTTATTTCACCGTTCGATTCCATTCTATTCCATTCCATTCCATTGCATTCCCTTCCATTCAATTCCATTTCATTCCTTTCCGATCCATTCCGTTCCATTACAGTCCATTCCATTCCATTCCATGAAATTCCATTCCTTTCCATTCCAATTCATTCCATTCCATTCCAATCCGTTCCGTTCTGTTCCCTTCCATTCCATTCCATTTCATTCCATTCATTTCCATTACACTCCATTCCATTCCATTCCATTCCAATCCGTTCCGTTCTGTTCCCTTCCATTCCATTCCATTTCGTTCCATTCTGTTCCATTCATTTCCATTACACTCCATTCCATTCCATTCCACTCCTCTCCACTTCTCTCCATGCCACTGCAATCCATTCCATTCCCTTCAGTTCCTTCCATTCCACACTATTCTAATCAATTCCTTTCTTCCAAAAAGTTCTCAATCTATCACAATGGCTGGATTGCAGTGGCACAATGTCAGCTCACATTTTATTTCACTCTTCCATTCCATTGCATTCCATTTCATTCCATTCCATTCCCGTCCATTCCATTCCATTGCTCTCCATTCCTCTCCATTCCATTCCATTCCATTCCATTCCTTTCCATTGCTCTCCATTCCATTCCATTCCATTCTGTTCCATTGCTCTCCATTCCATTCCATTCCATTCCACCATTCCATTCCATTCCATTCCATTCCATTCCATTCCATTCCATTCCTTTCGGTTCCATTCCATTCCTTTCTGATCCATTCCATTCCATTCCATTCAATTTCTTTCCATTCCCTTCTATTACATTCCGTTCTGTTCCGTTCTATTGCATTCCATTCCATTCCATCCCATTCCTTTCTGTTCTATTCCATTCCATTCTATTCCATTCCATTCCATTCCTTTCCATTCTTTTCCACTCCACACTATTCTATTATATTCCTTTCCTTCAACAGGTTCTCAATGTGTCACCCTGGATGGATTGCAGTGGCACAGTATCAGCTGACATTTTATTTCACCGATCCATTCCATTGCATTCCATTCCATTGCATTTCATTCGGTTGCATTCCATTCCATTACATTCCATTGCATTCCATACCATTCCATTGCACTCCACTGCACTCCACTCCACTTCAGTCCATATCGTTACTTTTGTTCCATTCCATTCCGTTACACTCCATTCTATTCCATTAAATTCCATTACATTCCATTCCACTCGACTCCATTGCAATCCATTCCACTCCACTCCACTCCATTCTATTTCATTGCATTCCTTTCAACACTATTCTATTCTATTCCTTCCATTCAGCAATTTTTCAATCTGTCACCCTGACTGGGTTGCGGAGGCACAATGTCAGCTCACATTTTATTTCACCGTTACATTCGATTCCTTTCCTCTCTATTCTATTCCAATCCATTCCATTCCATTCCATTCCATTACATTACATTGCATTCTATTCCATTCCATACCATAGCATTCCACACTATTGTATTCTATTCCTTCCTTTCAACAAGTTCTCAATCTGTCACCCTGGCTAGATTGCAGAGGCTCAACATCAGCTCACATTTGATTTCACTGTTCCATTCATATCCATACCATTCCATTCCACTCCATTCCATTGCATTGCATTCCATTCCATTCCAATTCCTTCCATTCCATTCCATTTTGTTCCGTTTCGTTCCATTGCACTCCATTCCATTCCATTCCTTTCCATTCCATTCCATTCCATTCCGTTCCATTCCATTCCATTCAATTTCGCTCCATTCGTTTTCATTACATTCCATTGCACTCCATTCCATGCCATTCCATTCAATTCCATTCAATTCCTTTCCATTTCATTCCATTCCATTCCACACTATTCTATTCTATTCCTTTCTTTCAACAACTTCTCAACTGTCACCCTGGGTGGAATGCAGTGTCACAATGTCTTCTCACATTTTATTTCACCGTTCCATTCCACTGCATTCCATTCCATTCCATTCCATTCCATTCCATTCCATTCCATTCCATTCCACTCCACTGCATTCCATTCCATTCCACTCCATTCCATTCCATTCCATTCCATTCCATTCCATTCCATTCCAATGCATGCCATTCCACAGCATTTTATTCTATTCCTTTCTTTCAACATGTTCTCAATCTGTCACCCAGACTGGATTGCAGGGGCACAATGGCGGCTCACATTTTATTTCACCAGTCCATTCCAATCCATTCCATTCCCTTTCCTTCCATTGCATTCCTTTCCGTTCCAATCTGTTCAGTTCCATTCCGTTCCATTCTATTCCATTCCCTTCCATTCCATTCCATTCCATTCCATTCCCTTCCATTCCATTCCATTCCACACTCTTCTCTTCTATTCCCTTCTTTCAACAAGTTCTCAATATGTCACCCTGGCTGGATTGCCGTGGTACAATGTCAGCTCACATTATATTTCACGTTTCCATTCCATTCCATTCCATTCCATACATCAATATTCTATTCTATTCCTTGCTTCCAACAATTTCTCAATCTGACACCCTGGTTGGATTGCTGTGGCACAATGTCAGCTCACTTTTTATTTCTCCGTTCAATTCCATTCTGTTCCATTCCATTCCATTGCATTCCCTTCCATTCAATTCCATTTCGTTCCATTCTGATCCATTCCGTTCCCTTGCAGTCCTTTCCATTCCATTCGATTCCATTAAATTCCATTCCATTCCATTCCAATTCATTCCATTCCATTCCAATCCATTCCGTTCTGTTCCCTTCCATTCCATTCCATTCCATTCCTTTCAGTTCCATTACACTCTATTCCATTGAATTCCACTCCTCTCCACTTCACTCCACACCACTGCAATCCATTGCATTCCCTTCAGTTCCTTCCATTCCACACTATTCTGTTCTATTCCTTTCTTTCAAAACGTTCTCAATCTGTCACAATGGATGGATTGCAGTGGCACAATGTCAGCTCACATTTTATTTCACTGTTCCATTCCATTGCATTTCATTTCATTCCATTCCATTCCATTCCATTCCATTCCATTGTACTCCGATCCGTTCCGTTCCGTTCCGTTCCGTTCCGTTCCATTCCATTCCATTTCATTCCATTGCACTCCATTCCATTCCATTCAATTCCATTCCATTGTACTCCATTCCATTCCATTCCATTCCGTTTCATTGCACTCCGTTCCATTTCGTTCCATTCCATTCCATTATGTTCCCATCTTTTCCGTTCCATTCGGGTCCATTCCATTCCTTTCCATTCCATTCAATTCCAATCCACACTCCTCTATTCTATTCCTTTCAATCAAGAAGTTCTCAATCTGTCACCCTCGTTGGATTGCAATGGCACAATGTCAGCTCACATTTTATTTCACTGTTCCATTCCATTCCATTCCATTCCATTCCATTCCATTCCATTCTATTCCATTCCATTCCATTCCACTGCATTAAGTTCCGTTCCATTCTCTTCCATTACACTCCGTTCCATTCCATTCCATTCCATTCCAATCCATTCCATTAAATTCCATTCCATTCTATTCCATTCCATTCCATTCCACTGCATTCCGTTCCGTTCCATTCTATTCCGTTACACTCCGTTCCATTCCATTCCATTCCATTGAATTCCATTCCGTTCCATTCCATTCCATTGCATTCCATTCCATTCCGTACCATTCCATTCCATTCCGTTCCATTGCACTCCATTCCATTCCATTCCATTCCATTCCATTCCATTCTGTTCCTATTTTTCCGTTCCATTCTTGTCCATTCCATTCCGTTCCATTCCACTCCATTCCATTCCATTCCAATTCATTCGGTTCAATTGCTCTCCATTCCATTCCATTCCATTCCATTCCATTCTATTCCATTCCGTTCCATTGCTCTCCATTCCATTCCATTCAATTCCACCATTCCATTCCATTCCATTCCATTCCATTCCATTCCATTCCGTTCCTTTCTGATCCATTCCATTCCATTCAATTTCTTTCCATTCCGTTCTATTACATTCCATTCCATTCCGTTCCATTCCATTCCATTCCGTTCCATTCCATTCCATTCCATTCCATTCTGTTCCTATCTTTTCCGTTCCATTCTGGTCCATTCCAATCCATTCCTTTCCATTCCATTTCATTCCATTCGGTTCCAATGCTCTCCATTCCATTCCATTCCATTCCATTCCATTCCATTCCATTCCCTTCCATTCCGTTCCATTGCTCTCCATTCCATTCCATTCATTTCCACCATTCCATTCCATTCCATTCCATTCCATTCCGTTCCTTTCTGATCCATTCCATTCCATTCAATTTCTTTCCATTCCGTTCTATTACATTCCATTCTCTTCCGTTCCATTGCATTCCATTCCATTCCATCCCATTCCTTTCTGTTCTATTCCATTCCATTCTATTCCATTCCATGCCATTCCATTCCTTTCCATTCTATTCCATTCCACGCTATTCCATTATATTCCTTTCCTTCAACAGGTTCTCAATCTGTCACCCTGGATGGATTGCAGTGGCACAGTATCAGCTCACATTTTATTTCACCGTTCCATTGCATTGCATTCCATTCCATTTCATTGCATTCGGTTGCTTTCCATTCCATTGCATTCCATTGCATTCCATACCATTCCATTGCACTCCACTGCACTCCACTCCACTTCAGTCCATATCGTTACATTTTGTTCCATTCCATTCCGTTACACTCCATTCTATTCCATTAAATTCCATTCCATTCCATTCCACTCGACTCCGTTGCAATCCATTCCACTCCACTCCACTCCCTTCTATTTCATTGCATTCCTTTCGACACTATTCTATTCTATTCCTTCCATTCAACAATTCTTCAATCTGTCACCCTGACTGGATTGCAGAGGCACAATGTCAGCTCACATTTTATTTCACCGTTACATTCGATTCCTTTCCTCTCTATTCTGTTCCAATCCATTCCATTCCATTCCATTCCACTCCATTCCATTGCATTCCATTCCATTTCATTCCATTCCAATTCCTTCCATTCCATTCCATTCTGTTCCGTTCCGTTCCATTGCACTCCATTCCATTCCATTCCTTTCCATTCCGTTCCACTCCGTTCCATTCCATTCCATTCCATTTCGCTCCATTCCTTTTCATTACGTTCCACTGCACTCCATTCCATGCCATTGCATTCAATTCCATTCAGTTCCTTTCCATTTCATTCCATTCCATTCCATTCCATTCCATTCCATTCCATTCCACACTATTCTATTCTATTCCTTTCTTTCCACAACTTCTCAACTGTCACCCTGGCTGGAATGCAGTGTCACAATGTCTTCTCACATTTTATTTCACCATTCCATTCCATTCCATTCCATTCCATTCCATTCCATTCCATTCCATTCCATTCCTTTCCATTGCGTGCCATTCCACAGCATTTTATTCTATTCCTTTCTTTCAACAAGTTCTCAATCTGTCACCCAGACTGGATTGCAGGGGCACAATGGCGGCTCACATATTATTTCACCAGTCCATTCCATTCCATTCCAATCCATTCCATTTCCTTCCGTTCCATTGCATTCCATTCCGTTCCCATCAGTTGAGTTCCATTCCGTTCCATTCTATTCCATTCCATTCCATTCCATTCCATTCCATTCCATTCCATTCCACACTCTTCTCTTCTATTCCTTTCTTTCTACAAGTTCTCAATATGTCACCCTGGATGGATTGCAGTGGTATAATGTCAGCTCACATTTTATTTCACGTTTCCGTTCCATTCCATTCAATTCCATTCCATTCCATTCCATACATCAATATTCTATTCTATTCCTTCCTTCCAACAATTTCTCAATCTGACACCCTGGTTGGATTTCTGTGGCACAATGTCAGCTCACTTTTTATTTCACCGTTCGATTCCATTCTATTCCATTCCATTCCATTGCATTCCCTTCCATTCAATTCCATTTCATTCCTTTCCGATCCATTCCGTTCCATTACAGTCCATTCCATTCCATTCCATGAAATTCCATTCCTTTCCATTCCAATTCATTCCATTCCATTCCAATCCGTTCCGTTCTGTTCCCTTCCATTCCATTCCATTTCATTCCATTCATTTCCATTACACTCCATTCCATTCCATTCCATTCCAATCCGTTCCGTTCTGTTCCCTTCCATTCCATTCCATTTCGTTCCATTCTGTTCCATTCATTTCCATTACACTCCATTCCATTCCATTCCACTCCTCTCCACTTCTCTCCATGCCACTGCAATCCATTCCATTCCCTTCAGTTCCTTCCATTCCACACTATTCTAATCAATTCCTTTCTTCCAAAAAGTTCTCAATCTATCACAATGGCTGGATTGCAGTGGCACAATGTCAGCTCACATTTTATTTCACTCTTCCATTCCATTGCATTCCATTTCATTCCATTCCATTCCCGTCCATTCCATTCCATTGCTCTCCATTCCTCTCCATTCCATTCCATTCCATTCCATTCCTTTCCATTGCTCTCCATTCCATTCCATTCCATTCTGTTCCATTGCTCTCCATTCCATTCCATTCCATTCCACCATTCCATTCCATTCCATTCCATTCCATTCCATTCCATTCCATTCCTTTCGGTTCCATTCCATTCCTTTCTGATCCATTCCATTCCATTCAATTTCTTTCCATTCCCTTCTATTACATTCCGTTCTGTTCCGTTCTATTGCATTCCATTCCATTCCATCCCATTCCTTTCTGTTCTATTCCATTCCATTCTATTCCATTCCATTCCATTCCTTTCCATTCTTTTCCACTCCACACTATTCTATTATATTCCTTTCCTTCAACAGGTTCTCAATGTGTCACCCTGGATGGATTGCAGTGGCACAGTATCAGCTGACATTTTATTTCACCGATCCATTCCATTGCATTCCATTCCATTGCATTTCATTCGGTTGCATTCCATTCCATTGCATTCCATTGCATTCCATACCATTCCATTGCACTCCACTGCACTCCACTCCACTTCAGTCCATATCGTTACTTTTGTTCCATTCCATTCCGTTACACTCCATTCTATTCCATTAAATTCCATTACATTCCATTCCACTCGACTCCATTGCAATCCATTCCACTCCACTCCACTCCATTCTATTTCATTGCATTCCTTTCAACACTATTCTATTCTATTCCTTCCATTCAGCAATTTTTCAATCTGTCACCCTGACTGGGTTGCGGAGGCACAATGTCAGCTCACATTTTATTTCACCGTTACATTCGATTCCTTTCCTCTCTATTCTATTCCAATCCATTCCATTCCATTCCATTCCATTACATTACATTGCATTCTATTCCATTCCATACCATAGCATTCCACACTATTGTATTCTATTCTTTCCTTTCAACAAGTTCTCAATCTGTCACCCTGGCTAGATTGCAGAGGCTCAACATCAGCTCACATTTGATTTCACTGTTCCATTCATATCCATACCATTCCATTCCACTCCATTCCATTGCATTGCATTCCATTCCATTCCAATTCCTTCCATTCCATTCCATTCTGTTCCGTTTCGTTCCATTGCACTCCATTCCATTCCATTCCTTTCCATTCCATTCCATTCCATTCCGTTCCATTCCATTCCATTCAATTTCGCTCCATTCGTTTTCATTACATTCCATTGCACTCCATTCCATGCCATTCCATTCAATTCCATTCAATTCCTTTCCATTTCATTCCATTCCATTCCACACTATTCTATTCTATTCCTTTCTTTCAACAACTTCTCAACTGTCACCCTGGGTGGAATGCAGTGTCACAATGTCTTCTCACATTTTATTTCACCGTTCCATTCCACTGCATTCCATTCCATTCCATTCCATTCCATTCCATTCCATTCCATTCCACTCCACTGCATTCCATTCCATTCCACTCCATTCCATTCCATTCCATTCCATTCCATTCCATTCCAATGCATGCCATTCCACAGCATTTTATTCTATTCCTTTCTTTCAACATGTTCTCAATCTGTCACCCAGACTGGATTGCAGGGGCACAATGGCGGCTCACATTTTATTTCACCAGTCCATTCCAATCCATTCCATTCCCTTTCCTTCCATTGCATTCCTTTCCGTTCCAATCTGTTCAGTTCCATTCCGTTCCATTCTATTCCATTCCCTTCCATTCCATTCCATTCCATTCCATTCCCTTCCATTCCATTCCATTCCACACTCTTCTCTTCTATTCCCTTCTTTCAACAAGTTCTCAATATGTCACCCTGGCTGGATTGCCGTGGTACAATGTCAGCTCACATTATATTTCACGTTTCCATTCCATTCCATTCCATTCCATACATCAATATTCTATTCTATTCCTTGCTTCCAACAATTTCTCAATCTGACACCCTGGTTGGATTGCTGTGGCACAATGTCAGCTCACTTTTTATTTCTCCGTTCAATTCCATTCTGTTCCATTCCATTCCATTGCATTCCCTTCCATTCAATTCCATTTCGTTCCATTCTGATCCATTCCGTTCCCTTGCAGTCCTTTCCATTCCATTCGATTCCATTAAATTCCATTCCATTCCATTCCAATTCATTCCATTCCATTCCAATCCATTCCGTTCTGTTCCCTTCCATTCCATTCCATTCCATTCCTTTCAGTTCCATTACACTCTATTCCATTGAATTCCACTCCTCTCCACTTCACTCCACACCACTGCAATCCATTGCATTCCCTTCAGTTCCTTCCATTCCACACTATTCTGTTCTATTCCTTTCTTTCAAAACGTTCTCAATCTGTCACAATGGATGGATTGCAGTGGCACAATGTCAGCTCACATTTTATTTCACTGTTCCATTCCATTGCATTTCATTTCATTCCATTCCATTCCATTCCATTCCATTCCATTGAACTCCGATCCGTTCCGTTCCGTTCCGTTCCGTTCCGTTCCATTCCATTCCATTTCATTCCATTGCACTCCATTCCATTCCATTCAATTCCATTCCATTGTACTCCATTCCATTCCATTCCATTCCGTTTCATTGCACTCCGTTCCATTTCGTTCCATTCCATTCCATTATGTTCCCATCTTTTCCATTCCATTCGGGTCCATTCCATTCCTTTCCATTCCATTCAATTCCAATCCACACTCCTCTATTCTATTCCTTTCAATCAAGAAGTTCTCAATCTGTCACCCTCGTTGGATTGCAATGGCACAATGTAAGCTCACATTTTATTTCACCGTTCCATTCCATTCCATTCCATTCCATTCCATTCCATTCCATTCCATTCTATTAAATTCCATTCCATTCCACTGCATTCCGTTCCGTTCCATTCTCTTCCATTACACTCCGTTCCATTCCAATCCATTCCATTGAATTCCATTCCGTTCCATTCCATTCCATTGCATTTCATTCCATTCCATTCCATTCCATTCCTCTCCATTCCATTCCATTCCATTCCGTTCCATTGCTCTCCATTCCATTCCATTCCATTCCACCATTCCATTCCATTCCATTCCATTCCATTCCATTCCATTCCATTCCTTTCCATTCCATTCCGTTCCTTTCTGATCCTTTCCATTCCATTCAATTTCTTTCCATTCCCTTGTATTACATTCCATTCTGTTCCGTTCTATTGCATTCCATTCCATTCCATCCCATTCCTTTCTGTTCTATTCCATTCCATTCCATTCCTTTCCATTCTATTCCATTCCACACTATTTTATTGTATTCCTTTCCTTCAACAGGTTCTCAATCTGTCACACTGGATGGATTGCAGTGGCACAGTATCAGCTCATATTTTATTTCACCGTTCCATTCCATTGCATTCCATTCCATTGCATTTCATTCGGTTGCATTCCATTCCATTGCATTCCATTGCATTCCATACCATTCCATTGCACTCCCGTGCACTCCACTCCACTTCAGTCCATATCGTTACTTTTGTTCCATTCCGTTCCGTTACACTCCATTCTATTCCATTAAATTCCATTCCATTCCATTCCACTCGACTCCGTTGCAATCCATTCCACTCCACTCCACTCCCTTCTATTTCATTGCATTCCTTTCGACACTATTCTATTCTATTCCTTCCATTCAACAATTCTTCAATCTGTCACCCTGACTGGATTGCAGAGGCACAATGTCAGCTCACATTTTATTTCACCGTTACATTCGATTCCTTTCCTCTCTATTCTGTTCCAATCCATTCCATTCCATTCCATTCCACTCCATTCCATTGCATTCCATTCCATTTCATTCCATTCCAATTCCTTCCATTCCATTCCATTCTGTTCCGTTCCGTTCCATTGCACTCCATTCCATTCCATTCCTTTCCATTCCGTTCCACTCCGTTCCATTCCATTCCGCTCCATTCCTTTTCATTACGTTCCACTGCACTCCATTCCATGCCATTGCATTCAATTCCATTCAGTTCCTTTCCATTTCATTCCATTCCATTCCATTCCATTCCATTCCATTCCATTCCATTCCATTCCACACTATTCTATTCTATTCCTTTCTTTCCACAACTTCTCAACTGTCACCCTGGCTGGAATGCAGTGTCACAATGTCTTCTCACATTTTATTTCACCATTCCATTCCATTCCATTCCATTCCATTCCATTCCATTCCTTTCCATTGCGTGCCATTCCACAGCATTTTATTCTATTCCTTTCTTTCAACAAGTTCTCAATCTGTCACCCAGACTGGATTGCAGGGGCACAATGGCGGCTCACATATTATTTCACCAGTCCATTCCATTCCATTCCAATCCATTCCATTTCCTTCCGTTCCATTGCATTCCATTCCGTTCCCATCAGTTGAGTTCCATTCCGTTCCATTCTATTCCATTCCATTCCATTCCATTCCATTCCATTCCATTCCATTCCACACTCTTCTCTTCTATTCCTTTCTTTCTACAAGTTCTCAATATGTCACCCTGGATGGATTGCAGTGGTATAATGTCAGCTCACATTTTATTTCACGTTTCCGTTCCATTCCATTCAATTCCATTCCATTCCATTCCATACATCAATATTCTATTCTATTCCTTCCTTCCAACAATTTCTCAATCTGACACCCTGGTTGGATTTCTGTGGCACAATGTCAGCTCACTTTTTATTTCACCGTTCGATTCCATTCTATTCCATTCCATTCCATTGCATTCCCTTCCATTCAATTCCATTTCATTCCTTTCCGATCCATTCCGTTCCATTACAGTCCATTCCATTCCATTCCATGAAATTCCATTCCTTTCCATTCCAATTCATTCCATTCCATTCCAATCCGTTCCGTTCTGTTCCCTTCCATTCCATTCCATTTCATTCCATTCATTTCCATTACACTCCATTCCATTCCATTCCATTCCAATCCGTTCCGTTCTGTTCCCTTCCATTCCATTCCATTTCGTTCCATTCTGTTCCATTCATTTCCATTACACTCCATTCCATTCCATTCCACTCCTCTCCACTTCTCTCCATGCCACTGCAATCCATTCCATTCCCTTCAGTTCCTTCCATTCCACACTATTCTAATCAATTCCTTTCTTCCAAAAAGTTCTCAATCTATCACAATGGCTGGATTGCAGTGGCACAATGTCAGCTCACATTTTATTTCACTCTTCCATTCCATTGCATTCCATTTCATTCCATTCCATTCCCGTCCATTCCATTCCATTGCTCTCCATTCCTCTCCATTCCATTCCATTCCATTCCATTCCTTTCCATTGCTCTCCATTCCATTCCATTCCATTCTGTTCCATTGCTCTCCATTCCATTCCATTCCATTCCACCATTCCATTCCATTCCATTCCATTCCATTCCATTCCATTCCATTCCTTTCGGTTCCATTCCATTCCTTTCTGATCCATTCCATTCCATTCCATTCAATTTCTTTCCATTCCCTTCTATTACATTCCGTTCTGTTCCGTTCTATTGCATTCCATTCCATTCCATCCCATTCCTTTCTGTTCTATTCCATTCCATTCTATTCCATTCCATTCCATTCCTTTCCATTCTTTTCCACTCCTCACTATTCTATTATATTCCTTTCCTTCAACAGGTTCTCAATGTGTCACCCTGGATGGATTGCAGTGGCACAGTATCAGCTGACATTTTATTTCACCGATCCATTCCATTGCATTCCATTCCATTGCATTTCATTCGGTTGCATTCCATTCCATTGCATTCCATTGCATTCCATACCATTCCATTGCACTCCACTGCACTCCACTCCACTTCAGTCCATATCGTTACTTTTGTTCCATTCCATTCCGTTACACTCCATTCTATTCCATTAAATTCCATTACATTCCATTCCACTCGACTCCATTGCAATCCATTCCACTCCACTCCACTCCATTCTATTTCATTGCATTCCTTTCAACACTATTCTATTCTATTCCTTCCATTCAGCAATTTTTCAATCTGTCACCCTGACTGGGTTGCGGAGGCACAATGTCAGCTCACATTTTATTTCACCGTTACATTCGATTCCTTTCCTCTCTATTCTATTCCAATCCATTCCATTCCATTCCATTCCATTACATTACATTGCATTCTATTCCATTCCATACCATAGCATTCCACACTATTGTATTCTATTCCTTCCTTTCAACAAGTTCTCAATCTGTCACCCTGGCTAGATTGCAGAGGCTCAACATCAGCTCACATTTGATTTCACTGTTCCATTCATATCCATACCATTCCATTCCACTCCATTCCATTGCATTGCATTCCATTCCATTCCAATTCCTTCCATTCCATTCCATTCTGTTCCGTTTCGTTCCATTGCACTCCATTCCATTCCATTCCTTTCCATTCCATTCCATTCCATTCCGTTCCATTCCATTCCATTCAATTTCGCTCCATTCGTTTTCATTACATTCCATTGCACTCCATTCCATGCCATTCCATTCAATTCCATTCAATTCCTTTCCATTTCATTCCATTCCATTCCACACTATTCTATTCTATTCCTTTCTTTCAACAACTTCTCAACTGTCACCCTGGGTGGAATGCAGTGTCACAATGTCTTCTCACATTTTATTTCACCGTTCCATTCCACTGCATTCCATTCCATTCCATTCCATTCCATTCCATTCCATTCCATTCCACTGCATTCCATTCCATTCCACTCCATTCCATTCCATTCCATTCCATTCCATTCCATTCCAATGCATGCCATTCCAAAGCATTTTATTCTATTCCTTTCTTTCAACATGTTCTCAATCTGTCACCCAGACTGGATTGCAGGGGCACAATGGCGGCTCACATTTTATTTCACCAGTCCATTCCAATCCATTCCATTCCCTTTCCTTCCATTGCATTCCTTTCCGTTCCAATCTGTTCAGTTCCATTCCGTTCCATTCTATTCCATTCCCTTCCATTCCATTCCATTCCATTCCATTCCCTTCCATTCCATTCCATTCCACACTCTTCTCTTCTATTCCCTTCTTTCAACAAGTTCTCAATATGTCACCCTGGCTGGATTGCCGTGGTACAATGTCAGCTCACATTATATTTCACGTTTCCATTCCATTCCATTCCATTCCATACATCAATATTCTATTCTATTCCTTGCTTCCAACAATTTCTCAATCTGACACCCTGGTTGGATTGCTGTGGCACAATGTCAGCTCACTTTTTATTTCTCCGTTCAATTCCATTCTGTTCCATTCCATTCCATTGCATTCCCTTCCATTCAATTCCATTTCGTTCCATTCTGATCCATTCCGTTCCCTTGCAGTCCTTTCCATTCCATTCGATTCCATTAAATTCCATTCCATTCCATTCCAATTCATTCCATTCCATTCCAATCCATTCCGTTCTGTTCCCTTCCATTCCATTCCATTCCATTCCTTTCAGTTCCATTACACTCTATTCCATTGAATTCCACTCCTCTCCACTTCACTCCACACCACTGCAATCCATTGGATTCCCTTCAGTTCCTTCCATTCCACACTATTCTGTTCTATTCCTTTCTTTCAAAACGTTCTCAATCTGTCACAATGGATGGATTGCAGTGGCACAATGTCAGCTCACATTTTATTTCACTGTTCCATTCCATTGCATTTCATTTCATTCCATTCCATTCCATTCCATTCCATTCCATTCCATTGTACTCCGATCCGTTCCGTTCCGTTCCGTTCCGTTCCATTCCATTCCATTTCATTCCATTGCACTCCATTCCATTCCATTCAATTCCATTCCATTGTACTCCATTCCATTCCATTCCATTCCGTTTCATTGCACTCCGTTCCATTTCGTTCCATTCCATTCCATTATGTTCCCATCTTTTCCGTTCCATTCGGGTCCATTCCATTCCTTTCCATTCCATTCAATTCCAATCCACACTCCTCTATTCTATTCCTTTCAATCAAGAAGTTCTCAATCTGTCACCCTCGTTGGATTGCAATGGCACAATGTCAGCTCACATTTTATTTCACCGTTCCATTCCATTCCATTCCATTCCATTCCATTCCATTCCATTCCATTCTATTAAATTCCATTCCATTCCACTGCATTCCGTTCCGTTCCATTCTCTTCCATTACACTCCGTTCCATTCCAATCCATTCCATTGAATTCCATTCCGTTCCATTCCATTCCATTGCATTTCATTCCATTCCATTCCATTCCATTCCTCTCCATTCCATTCCATTCCATTCCGTTCCATTCCTCTCCATTCCATTCCATTCCATTCCACCATTCCATTCCATTCCATTCCATTGCATTCCATTCCATTCCTTTCCATTCCATTCCGTTCCTTTCTGATCCTTTCCATTCCATTCAATTTCTTTCCATTCCCTTCTATTACATTCCATTCTGTTCCGTTCTATTGCATTCCATTCCATTCCATCCCATTCCTTTCTGTTCTATTCCATTCCATTCCATTCCTTTCCATTCTATTCCATTCCACACTATTTTATTATATTCCTTTCCTTCAACAGGTTCTCAATCTGTCACACTGGATGGATTGCAGTGGCACAGTATCAGCTCATATTTTATTTCACCGTTCCATTCCATTGCATTCCATTCCATTGCATTTCATTCGGTTGCATTCCATTCCATTGCATTCCATTGCATTCCATACCATTCCATTGCACTCCCGTGCACTCCACTCCACTTCAGTCCATATCGTTACTTTTGTTCCATTCCGTTCCGTTACACTCCATTCTATTCCATTAAATTCCATTCCATTCCATTCCACTCGACTCCATTGCAATCCATTCCACTCCACTCCACTCCACTCTATTTCATTGCATTCCTTTCGACACTATTCTATTCTATTCCTTCCATTCAACAATTTTTCAATCTGTCACCCTGACTGGATTGCAGAGGCACAATGTAAGCTCACATTTTATTTCACCGTTACATTCGATTCCTTTCCTCTCTATTCTATTCAAATCCATTCTATTCCATTCCATTCCATTCCATTCCATTCCATTCCATTCCATACCTTAGCATTCCACATTATTGTGTTCTATTCCTTCCTTTCAACAAGTTCTCAATCTGTCACCCTGGCTAGATTGCAGAGGCTTAACATCAGCTCACATTTTATTTCACTGTTCCATTCCGTTCCATTGAAATCCATTCCATTCCATTCCACTCCATTCCATTGCATTGCATTCCACTCCATTCCATTCCAATTCCTTCCATTCCATTCCATTCTGTTCGGTTCCATTCCATTGCCCTCCATTCCATTCCATTCCTTTCCATTCCGTTCCATTCTGTTCCGTTCCCTTTCGCTCCATTCCTTTTCATTACGTTCCATTGCACTCCATTCCATGCCATTCCTTTCAATTCCATTCAATTCCTTCCATTTCATTCCATTTAATTCCATTCCATTCCATTCCATTCCATTCCATTCCATTCCACACTATTCTACTATATTCCTTTCTTTCAACAACTTCTCAACTGTCACCCTGGCTGGAATGCAGTGTCACAATGTCTTCTCACATTTTATTTCACCATTCCATTCCATTCCATTGCATTCCATTCCATTCCATTCCAGTACATTCCATTCCATTTTCTTCCATTCCATTCCATTCCATTCCATTCCTTTCCATTCCATTCCATTCCATTCCTTTGCATGACATTCCACAGCATTTTATTCTATTCCTTTCTTTCAACAAGTTCTCAATCTGTCACCCAGACTGGATAGCAGGGGCACAATGGCGGCTCACATATGATTTCAGCAGTCCATTCCATTCCATTCCAATCCATTCCATTCCCTTCCGTTCCTTTGCATTCCATTCCGTTCCCATCCGTTCAGTTCCATTCCATTCCATTCCATTCCATTCCACACTCTTCCTTTCTATTCCTTTCTTTCAACAAGTTCTCAACATGTCACACTGGCTGGATTGCAGTGGTACAATGTCAGCTCACATTTTATTTCACGTTTCCATTCCATTCCATTCCATTACATTACATTCCATTCCATAAATCAATATTCTATTCTATTCCTTCCTTCCAACAATTTCTCAATATGACACCCTTGTTGGATTGCTGTGGCACAATGTAAGCTCACTTTTCATTTCACCGTTCGATTCCATTCTATTTCATTCCATTCCATTGCATTCCCTTCCATTCAATTGCATTTCGTTCCATTCTGATCCCTTCCGTTCCATTACAGTCCATTACAGTCCATTCCATTCCATGCCATTCCATTCCATTCCATTCCATGAAATTCCGTTCCATTCCATTCCAATTCATTCCATTCCATTCCAATCGGTTCCGTACTGTTCCCTTCCATTCCATTCCATTTCGTTCCATTCTGTTCCATTCATTTCCATTACACTCCATTCTATTCCATTCCACTCCTCTCCATTTCACTCCATGCCACTGCAATCCATTCCATTCTCTTCAGTTCCTTACATTCCGCACTATTCTAATCTATTCCTTTCTTTCAAAAAGTTCTCAATCTAACACAATGGCTGGAATGCAGTGGCACAATTTCAGCTCACATTTTATTTCACTCTTCCATTCCATTGCATTCCATTCCATTCCATTCCATTCCATTCCATTCCATTCCATTCCATTACATTCCATTCCATTGCTTTCCATTCCATATCCTTAGATTCCATTCCATTCCATTGCATTCCATTCCATTCCATTCCATTGCATTCCATTCCATTCCATTCCATTGCACTCCATTCCATTCCATTCCATTCCATTCCATTCCATTCCATTCCATTCCATTCCGTTTCATTGCACTCCGTTCCATTTCGTTTCATTCCATTCCATTCTGTGCCTATCTTTTCCGTTCCATTCGGTCCATTCAATTCCTTTCCATTCCATTCAATTCCATTCCACACTCTTCTATTCTATTCCTTTCAATCAAGGAGTTCTCAATCTGTCAGCCTGGTTGGATTTCAATGGCACAATGTCAGCTCACATTTTATTTCACTGTTCCATTCCATTCCATTCCATTCCATTGCATTCCATTCCATTCTATTCAATTCCATTCCATTCTATTCCATTCCAGTCCATTCCACTGCATTCCATTCCATTCCCTTCCATTACACTCCGTTCCATTCCATTCCATTCCATTGAATTCCATTCCGTTCCATTCCATTCCATTGCACTCCATTCCATTCCATTCCATTGCATTCCATTCCACTGTACTCCATTCCATTCCATTCCATTCCATTCCATTCCATTCCATTCCTATCTTTTCCGTTCCATTCGGGTCCGTTCCAGTCCATTCCATTGCATTCCAGTCCATTCCATTCCATTGCTCTCCATTCCTCTCCATTCCATTCCATTCCATTCCATTCCATTCCATTCCATTCCATTCCATTCCTTTCCATTGCTCTCCATTCCATTCCATTCCATTCTGTTCCATTGCTCTCCATTCCATTCCATTCCATTCCACCATTCCATTCCATTCCATTCCATTCCATTCCATTCCATTCCTTTCGGTTCCATTCCATTCCTTTCTGATCCATTCCATTCCATTCAATTTCTTTCCATTCCCTTCTATTACATTCCGTTCTGTTCCGTTCTATTGCATTCCATTCCATTTCATCCCATTCCTTTCTGTTCTATTCCATTCCATTCTATTCCATTCCACTCCATTCCTTTCCATTCTTTTCCATTCCACACTATTCTATTATATTCCTTTCCTTCAACAGGTTCTCAATATGTCACCCTGGATGGATTGCAGTGGCACAGTATCAGCAGACATTTTATTTCACCGATCCATTCCATTGCATTCCATTCCATTGCATTTCATTCGGTTGCATTCCATTCCATTGCATTCCATTGCATTCCATACCATTCCATTGCACTCCACTGCACTCCACTCCACTTCAGTCCATATCGTTACTTTTGTTCCATTCCATTCCGTTACACTCCATTCTATTCCATTAAATTCCGTTCCATTCCATTCCACTCGACTCCATTGCAATCCATTCCACTCCACTCCACTCCATTCTATTTCATTGCATTCCTTTCAACACTATTCTATTCTATTCCTTCCATTCAGCAATTTTTCAATCTGTCACCCTGACTGGATTGCGGAGGCACAATGTCAGCTCACATTTTATTTCACCGTTACATTCAATTCCTTTCCTCTCTATTCTATTCCAATCCATTCCATTCCATTCCATTCCATTACATTACATTGCATTCCATTCCATTCCATACCATAGCATTCCACACTATTGTATTCTATTCCTTCCTTTCAACAAGTTCTCAATCTGTCACCCTGGCTAGATTGCAGAAGCTCAACATCAGCTCACATTTGATTTCACTGTTCCATTCATATCCATACCATTCCATTCCACTCCATTCCATTGCATTGCATTCCATTCCATTCTAATTCCTTCCATTCCATTCCATTCTGTTCCGTTTCGTTCCATTGCACTCCATTGCATTCCATTCCTTTCCATTCCATTCCATTCCATTCCGTTCCATTCCATTCCATTCCATTTCGCTCCATTCGTTTTCATTACATTCCATTGCACTCCATTCCATGCCATTCCATTCAATTCCATTCAATTCCTTTCCATTTCATTCCATTCCATTCCACACTATTCTATTCTATTCCTTTCTTTCAACAACTTCTCAACTGTCACCCTGGCTGGAATGCAGTGTCACAATGTCTTCTCACATTTTATTTCACCGTTCCATTCCACTGCATTCCATTCCATTCCATTCCATTCCATTCCATTCCATTCCATTCCACTCCATTCCATTCCATTCCATTCCTTTCCAATGCATGCCATTCCACAGCATTTTATTCTATTCCTTTCTTTCAACAAGTTCTCAATCTGTCACCCAGACTGGATTGCAGGGGCACAATGGCGGCTCACATTTTATTTCACCAGTCCATTCCAATCCATTCCATTCCCTTTCCTTCCATTGCATTACTTTCCGTTCCAATCTGTTCAGTTCCATTCCGTTCCATTCTATTCCATTCCATTCCATTCCATTCCATTCCATTCCATTCCATTCCACACTCTTCTCTTCTATTCCTTTCTTTCAACAAGTTCTCAATATGTCACCCTGGCTGGATTGCCGTGGTACAATGTCAGCTCACATTATATTTCACGTTTCCATTCCATGCCATTCCATTCCATACATCAATATTCTATTGTATTCCTTGCTTCCAACAATTTCTCAATCTGACACCCTGGTTGGATTGCTGTGGCACAATGTCAGCTCACTTTTTATTTCTCCGTTCAATTCCATTCTGTTCCATTCCATTCCATTGCATTCCCTTCCATTCAATTCCATTTCGTTCCATTCTGATCCATTCCGTTCCCTTGCAGTCCTTTCCATTCCATTCCATTCCATTAAATTCCATTCCATTCCATTCCAATCCATTCCGTTCTGTTCCCTTCCATTCCATTCCATTCCATTCCTTTCAGTTCCATTACACTCTATTCCATTGAATTCCACTTCTCTCCACCTCACTCCACACCACTGCAATCCATTGCATTCCCTTCAGTTCCTTCCATTCCACACTATTCTGTTCTATTCCTTTCTTTCAAAACGTTCTCAATCTGTCACAATGGATGGATTGCAGTGGCACAATGTCAGCTCACATTTTATTTCACTGTTCCATTCCATTGCATTTCATTTCATTCCATTCCATTCCATTCCATTCCATTCCATTCCATTCCATTCCATTCCATTCCATTGTACTCCGTTCCGTTCCGTTCCGTTCCGTTCCATTCCATTCCATTTCATTCCATTGCACTCCATTCCATTCCATTCAATTCCATTCCATTGTACTCCATTCCATTCCATTCCATTCCGTTTCATTGCACTCCGTTCCATTTCGTTCCATTCCATTCCATTATGTTCCCATCTTTTCCGTTCCATTCGGGTCCATTCCATTCCTTTCCATTACATTCAATTCCAATCCACACTCCTCTATTCTATTCCTTTCAATCAAGAAGTTCTCAATCTGTCACCCTCGTTGGATTGCAATGGCACAATGTCAGCTCACATTTTATTTCACCGTTCCATTCCATTCCATTCCATTCCATTCCATTCCATTCCATTCCATTCTATTCCAGTCCATTCCATTCCACTGCATTCCGTTCCGTTCCATTCCCTTCCATTACACTCCGTTCCATTCCATTCCATTCCATTACATTCCATTCTATTCCATTCCATTCCATTCCACTGCATTCCATTCCGTTCCATTCTCTTCCATTACACTCCGTTCCATTCCATTCCATTCCATTGAATTCCATTCCTTTCCATTCCATTCCATTGCATTCCATTCCATTCCATTCCATTCCATTCCTTTCCGTTCCATTCCATTCCATTCCGTTCCATTGCACTCCATTCCATTCCATTCCATTCCATTCCATTCCATTCCATTCTGTTCCTATTTTTCCGTTCCATTCTGGTCCATTCCATTCCATTCCATTCCACTCCATTCCATTCCATTCCAATCCATTCGGTTCAACTGCTCTCCATTCCATTCCATTCCATTCCATTCCATTCTATTCCATTCCGTTCCATTGCTCTCCATTCCATTCCATTCAATTCCACCATTCCATTCCATTCCATTCCATTCCATTCCATTCCATTCCATTCCGTTCCATTCCGTTCTTCTCTGATCCATTCCATTCCATTCAATTTCTTTCCATTCCGTTCTATTACATTCCATTCCATTCCGTTCCATTCCATTCCATTCCGTTCCATTCCATTCCATTCCATTCCATTCTGTTCCTATCTTTTCCGTTCCATTCTGGTCCATTCCAGTCCATTCCATTCCATTCCATTCCATTCCATTCGGTTCCATTGCTCTCCATTCCATTGCATTCCATTCCATTCCATTCCATTCCATTCCGTTCCGTTGCTCTCCATTCCATTCCATTCATTTCCACCATTCCATTCCATTCCATTCCATTCCGTTCCTTTCTGATCCATTCCATTCCATTCAATTTCTTTCCATTCCGTTCTATTACATTCCATTCTCTTCCGTTCCATTGCATTCCATTCCATTCCATCCCATTCCTTTCTGTTCTATTCCATTCCATTCTATTCCATGCCATGCCATTCCATTACTTTCCATTCTATTCCATTCCACGCTATTCCATTATATTCCTTTCATTCAACAGGTTCTCAATCTGTCACCCTGGAATGATTGCGGTGGCACAGTATCAGCTCACATTTTATTTCACCGTTCCATTGCATTGCATTCCATTCCATTTCATTGCATTCGGTTGCATTCCATTCCATTGCATTCCATTGCATTCCATACCATTCCATTGCACTCCACTGCACTCCACTCCACTTCAGTCCATATCGTTACATTTTGTTCCATTCCATTCCGTTACACTCCATTCTATTCCATTAAATTCCATTCCATTCCATTCCACTCGACTCCGTTGCAATCCATTCCACTCCACTCCACTCCCTTCTATTTCATTGCATTCCTTTCGACACTATTCTATTCTATTCCTTCCATTCAACAATTTTTCAATCTGTCACCCTGACTGGATTGCAGAGGCACAATGTCAGCTCACATTTTATTTCACCGTTACATTCGATTCCTTTCCTCTCTATTCTGTTCCAATCCACTCCATTCCATTCCATTCCACTCCATTCCATTGCATTCCATTCCATTCCATTCCATTCCATTCCATTCCATTCCAATTCTTTCCATTCCATTCCATTCTGTTCCGTTCCGTTCCATTGCACTCCATTCCATTCCATTCCTTTCCATTTCGTTAAACTCCATTCCATTCCATTCCATTCCATTTCGCTCCATTCCTTTTCATTACGTTCCACTGCACTCCATTCCATGCCATTGCATTCAATTCCATTCAGTTCCTTTCCATTTCATTCCATTCCATTCCATTCCATTCCATTCCATTCCATTCCACACTATTCTATTCTATTCCTTTCTTTCCACAGCTTCTCAACTGTCACCCTGGCTGGAATGCAGTGTCACAATGTCTTCTCACATTTTATTTCACCATTCCATTCCATTCCATTCCATTCCATTCCATTCCATTCTTTTCCATTGCGTGCCATTCCACAGCATTTTATTCTATTCCTTTCTTTCAACAAGTTCTCAATCTGTCACCCAGACTGGATTGCAGGGGCACAATGGCGGCTCACATATTATTTCACCAGTCCATTCCATTCCATTCCAATCCATTCCATTGCCTTCCGTTCCATTGCATTCCATTCCGTTCCCATCCGTTGAGTTCCATTCCGTTCCGTTCTATTCCATTCCATTCCATTCCATTCCATTCCATTCCATTCCACACTCTTCTCTTCTATTCCTTTCTTTCTACAAGTTCTCAATATGTCACCCTGGATGGATTTCAGTGGTATAATGTCAGCTCACATTTTATTTCACGTTTCCGTTCCATTCCATTCAATTCCATTCCATTCCATTCCATACATCAATATTCTATTCTATTCCTTCCTTCCAACAATTTCTCAATCTGACGCCCTGGTTGGATTTCTGTGGCACAATGTCAGCTCACTTTTTATTTCACCGTTCGATTCCATTCTATTCCATTCCATTCAATTGCATTCCCTTCCATTCAATTCCATTTCATTCCATTCCGATCCATTTCGTTCCATTACAGTCCATTCCATTCCATTCCATGAAATTCCATTCCTTTCCATTCCAATTCATTCCATTCCATTCCAATCCGTTCCGTTCTGTTCCCTTCCATTCCATTACATTTCGTTCCATTCATTTCCATTACACTCCATTCCATTCCATTCCATTCCAATCGGTTCCGTTCTGTTCCCTTCCATTCCATTCCATTTCGTTCCATTCTGTTCCTTTCATTTCCATTACACTCCATTCCATTCCATTCCACTCCTCTCCACTTCACTCCATGCCACTGCAATCCATTCCATTCCCTTCAGTTCCTTCCATTCCACACTATTCTAATCAATTCCTTTCTTCCAAAAAGTTCTCAATCTGTCACAATGGCTGGATTGCAGTGGCACAATGTCAGCTCACATTTTATTTCACTCTTCCATTCCATTGCATTCCATTTCATTCCATTCCATTCCATTCCATTCCATTCCATTCCATTCCATTCCATTCCATTGCATTCCATTCCATTCCATTGCATTCCATTCCATTGCATTCCATTCCATTACATTACATTCCATTACATTACATTCCATTGCACTCCATTCCATTCCATTCCATTCCATTCCATTCCATTCCATTCCATTCCATTTCTTTCCATTCCGTTTCATTGCACTCCGTTCCATTTCGTTCCATTCCATTTCATTCTGTTCCTATCTTTTCCGTTCCATTCGGTCCATTCCATTCCTTTCCATTCCATTCAATTCCATTCCACACTCTTCTATTTTACTCCTTTCAATCAAGATGTTCTCAATCTGTCAGCCGGGTTGGATTGCAATGGCACAATGTCAGCTCACATTTTTTTTCACCGTTCCATTCCATTCCATTCCATTCCATTCCATTCCATTCCATTCGATTCCATTCTATTCCATTCCATTCCACTGCATTCCATTCCGTTCCATTCCCTTCCATTACACTCTGTTCCATTCCATTGCATTCCATTGAATTCCATTCCGTTCCATTCCATTCCATTGCACTCCATTCCATTCCATTCCATTGCATTCCCTTCCATTGCACTCTATTCCTTTCCGTTCCATTCCATTCAATTCCAATCCATTCCATTCCATTCCATTCTGTTCCTATTTTTTCCGTTCCATTCAGGTCCATCCCAGTCCATTCCATTCAATTCCATTCCATTCCATTCCTCTCCATTCCATTATATTCCATTCCGTTCCATTGCTTTCCATTCCATTCCTTTCCATTCCACCATTCCATTCCATTCCATTCCATTCCATTCCTTTCCATTCCATTCCGTTCCTTTCTGATCCTTTCCATTCCATTCAATTTCTTTCCATTCCCTTCTATTACATTCCATTCTGTTCCGTTCTATTGCATTCCATTCCATTCCATCCCATTCCTTTCTGTTCTATTCCATTCCATTCCATTCCTTTCCATTCTATTCCATTCCACACTATTTTATTATATTCCTTTCCTTCAACAGGTTCTCAATCTGTCACACTGGATGGATTGCAGTGGCACAGTATCAGCTCATATTTTATTTCACCGTTCCATTCCATTGCATTCCATTCCATTGCATTTCATTCGTTTGCATTCCATTCCATTGCATTCCATTGCATTCCATACCATTCCATTGCACTCCCCTGCACTCCACTCCACTTCAGTCCATATCGTTACTTTTGTTCCATTCCGTTCCGTTACACTCCATTCTATTCCATTAAATTCCATTCCATTCCATTCCACTCGACTCCATTGCAATCCATTCCACTCCACTCCACTCCATTCTATTTCATTGCATTCCTTTCGACACTATTCTATTCTATTCCTTCCATTCAACAATTTTTCAATCTGTCACCCTGACTGGATTGCAGAGGCACAATGTAAGCTCTCATTTTATTTCACCGTTACATTCGATTCCTTTCCTCTCTATTCTATTCAAATCCATTCTATTCCATTCCATTCCATTCCATTCCATTCCATTCCATACCATAGCATTCCACACTATTGTGTTCTATTCCTTCCTTTCAACAAGTTTTCAATCTGTCACCCTGGCTAGATTGCAGAGGCTCAACATCAGCTCACATTTTATTTCACTGTTCCATTCCGTTCCATTCAAATCCATTCCATTCCACTCCACTCCATTCCATTGCATTGCATTCCATTCCATTCCATTCCAATTCCTTCCATTCCATTCCATTCTGTTCCGTTCCATTCTATTGCCCTCCATTCCATTCCATTCCTTTCCATTCCATTCCATTCTGTTCCGTTCCATTTCGCTCCATTCCTTTTCATTACGTTCCATTGCACTCCATTCCATGCCATTCCTTTCAATTCCATTCAATTCCTTCCATTTCATTCCATTCCATTCCATTCCATTCCATTCCACACTATTCTATTCTATTCCTTTCTTTCAACAACTTCTCAACTGTCACCCTGGCTGGAATGCAGTGTCACAATGTCTTCTCACATTTTATTTCACCGTTTCATTCCACTGCATTCCAATCCATTCAATTCCATTCCATTCCATTCCACTGCATTCCATTCCACTCCATTCGATTCCATTCCATTCCATTCCATTCCATTCCATTCCTTTCCAATGCATGCCATTCCACAGCATTTTATTCTATTCCTTTCTTTCAACAAGTTCTCAATCTGTCACCCAGACTGGATTGCAGGGGCACAATGGCGGCTCACATTTTTTTTCACCAGTCCATTCCAATCCATTCCATTCCCTTTCCTTCCACTGCATTCCTTTCCGTTCCAATCTTTTCAGTTCCATTCCGTTCCATTCTATTCCATTCCATTCCATTCCATTCCATTCCATTCCATTCCACACTCTTCTCTTCTATTCCTTTCTTTCAACAAGTTCTCAATATGTCACCCTGGCTGGATTGCCGTGGTACAATGTCAGCTCACATTATATTTCACGTTTCCATTCCATTCCATTCCATTCCATACATCAATATTCTATTCTATTCCTTGCTTCCAACAATTTCTCAATCTGACACCGTGGTTGGATTGCTGTGGCACAATGTCAGCTCACCTTTTATTTCTCCGTTCAATTCCATTCTGTTCCATTCCATTCCATTGCATTCCCTTCCATTCAGTTCCATTTCGTTCCATTCTGATCCATTCCGTTCCCTTGCAGTCCTTTCCATTCCATTCCATTCCATTAAATTCCATTCCATTCCATTCCAATTCATTCCATTCCATTCCAATCCATTCCGTTCTGTTCCCTTCCATTCCATTCCATTCCATTCCTTTCAGTTCCATTACACTCTATTCCATTGAATTCCACTCCTCTCCACTTCACTCCACACCACTGCAATCCATTGCATTCCCTTCAATTCCTTCCATTCCACACTATTCTGTTCTATTCCTTTCTTTCAAAACGTTCTCAATCTGTCACAATGGATGGATTGCAGTGGCACCATGTCAGCTCACATTTTATTTCACTGTTCCATTCCATTGCATTTCATTTCATTCCACTCCATTCCATTCCATTGCATTCCATTGTACTCCGTTCCGTTCCGTTCCGTTCCGTTCCGTTCCATTCCATTCCATTTCATTCCATTGCACTCCATTCCATTCCATTCAATTCCATTCCATTGTACTCCATTCCATTCCATTCCATTCCGTTTCATTGCACTCCGTTCCATTTCTTTCCATTCCATTCCATTATGTTCCCATCTTTTCCGTTCCATTCGGGTCCATTCCATTCCTTTCCATTCCATTCAATTCCAATCCACAATCCTCTATTCTATTCCTTTCAATCAAGAAGTTCTCAATCTGTCACCCTCGTTGGATTGCAATGGCACAATGTCAGCTCACATTTTATTTCACTGTTCCATTCCATTCCATTCCATTCCATTCCATTCCATTCCATTCCATTCCATTCTATTCCATTCCATTCCATTCCACTGCATTCCGTTCCGTTCCATTCTCTTCCATTACACTCCGTTCCATTCCATTCCATTCCATTGAATTCCATTCCGTTCCATTCCATTCCATTGCATTCCATTCCATTCCATTGCATTCCATTCCATTCCATTCCATTCCGTTCCATTCCATTCCGTTCCATTCCATTCCATTCCGTTCCTTTGCACTCCATTCCATTCCATTCCATTCCATTCCATTCCATTCTGTTCCTATCTTTTCCGTTCCATTCTGGTCCATTCCATTCCATTCCATTCCACTCCATTCCATTCCATTCCATTCCATTCGTTTCAATTGCTCTCCATTCCATTCCATTCCATTCCATTCCATTCTATTCCATTCCGTTCCATTGCTCTCCATTCCATTCCATTCAATTCCACCATTCCATTCCATTCCATTCCGTTCCATTCCGTTCCTTTCTGATCCATTCCTTTCCATTCAATTTCTTTCCATTCCGTTCTATTACATTCCATTCCATTCCGTTCCATTCCATTCCATTCCGTTCCATTCCATTCCATTCCATTCCATTCTGTTCCTATCTTTTCCGTTCCTTTCTGGTCCATTCCAGTCCATTCCATTCCATTCCATTCGGTTCCATTGCCCTCCATTCCATTCCATTTCATTCCATTCGATTGCATTCCATTCCGTTCCATTGCTCTCCATTCCATTCCATTCATTTCCACCATTCCATTCCATTCCATTCCATTCCATTCCGTTCCATTCCGTTCCTTTCTGATCCATTCCATTCCATTCAATTTCTTTCCATTCCGTTCTATTACATTCCATTCTCTTCCGTTCCATTGCATTCCATTCCATTCCATCCCATTCCTTTCTGTTCTATTCCATTCTATTCTATTCCATTCCATGCCATTCCATTACTTTCCCTTCTATTCCATTCCACACTATTCCATTATATTCCTTTCCTTCAACAGGTTCTCAATCTGTCACCCTGGATGGATTGCAGTGGCACAGTATCAGCTCACATTTTATTTCACCGTTCCATTGCATTGCATTCCATTCCATTTCATTGCATTCGGTGGCATTCCATTCCATTGCATTCCATTGCATTCCATACCATTCCATTGCACTCCACTGCACTCCACTCCACTTCAGTCCATATCGTTACATTTTGTTCCATTCCATTCCGTTACACTCCATTCTATTCCATTAAATTCCATTCCATTCCATTCCACTCGACTCCGTTGCAATCCATTCCACTCCACTCCACTCCCTTCTATTTCATTGCATTCCTTTCGACACTATTCTATTCTATTCCTTCCATTCAACAATTTTTCAATCTGTCACCCTGACTGGATTGCAGAGTCACAATGTCAGCTCACATTTTATTTCACCGTTACATTCGATTCCATTCCTCTCTATTCTGTTCCAATCCATTCCATTCCATTCCATTCCACTCCATTCCATTGCATTCCATTCCATTCCATTCTATTCCAATTCCTTCCATTCCATTCCATTCTGTTCCGTTCCGTTCCATTGCACTCCATTCCATTCCATTCCTTTCCATTCCGTTCCATTCCGTTCCATTCCATTCCATTCCATTTCGCTCCAGTCCTTTTCATTACGTTCCACTGCACTCCATTCCATGCCATTGCATTCAATTCCATTCAGTTCCTTTCCATTTCATTCCATTCCATTCCATTCCACACTATTCTATTCTATTCCTTTCTTTCCACAACTTCTCAACTGTCACCCCGGCTGGAATGCAGTGTCACAATGTCTTCTCACACTTTATTTCACCATTCCATTCCATTCCATTCCATTCCATTCCATTCCATTGCGTGCCATTCCACAGCATTTTATTCTATTCCTTTCTTTCAACAAGTTCTCAATCTGTCACCCAGACTGGATTGCAGGGGCACAATGGCGGCTCACATATTATTTCACCAGTCCATTCCATTCCATTCCAATCCATTCCATTGCCTTCCGTTCCATTGCATTCCATTCCGTTCCCATCCGTTGAGTTGCATTCCGTTCCATTCTATTCCATTCCATTCCATTCCATTCCATTCCATTCCATTCCACACTCTTCTCTTCTATTCCTTTCTTTCTACAAGTTCTCAATATGTCACCCTGGATGGATTGCAGTGGTATAATGTCAGCTCACATTTTATTTCACGTTTCCGTTCCATTCCATTCAATTCCATTCCATTCCATTCCATACATCAATATTCTATTCTATTCCTTCCTTCCAACAATTTCTCAATCTGACACCCTGGTTGGATTTCTGTGGCACAATGTCAGCTCACTTTTTATTTCACCGTTCGATTCCATTCTATTCCATTCCATTCCATTGCATTCCCTTCCATTCAATTCCATTTCATTCCATTCCGATCCATTCCGTTCCATTACAGTCCATTCCATTCCATTTCATGAAATTCCATTCCTTTCCATTCCAATTCATTCCATTCCATTCCAATCCGTTCCGTTCTGTTCCCTTCCATTCCATTCCATTTCGTTCCATTCATTTCCATTACACTCCATTCCATTCCATTCCATTCCAATCCGTTCCGTTCTGTTCCCTTCCATTCCATTCCATTTCGTTCCATTCTGTTCCATTCATTTCCATTACACTCCATTCCATTCCATTCCACTCCTCTCCACTTCACTCCATGCCACTGCAATCCATTCCATTCCCTTCAGTTCCTTCCATTCCACACTATTCTAATCAATTCCTTTCTTCCAAATATTTCTCAATCTATCACAATGGCTGGATTGCAGTGGCACAATGTCAGCTCACATTTTATTTCACTCTTCCATTCCATTGCATTCCATTTCATTCCATTCCATTCCATTCCATTCCATTCCATTCCATTCCATTGCATTCCATTCCATTCCATTGCATTCCATTCCATTGCATTCCATTCCATTGCATTCCATTCCATTCCATTCCATTCCATTCCATTCCATTGCACTCCATTCCATTCCATTCCATTCCATTCTATTCCATTTCATTCCATTCCGATTCATTGCACTCCGTTCCATTTCGTACCATTCCATTTCATTCTGTTCCTATCTTTTCCGTTCCATTCGGTCCATTCCATTCTTTCCATTCCATTCAATTCCATTCCACACTCTTTTATTTTATTCCTTTCAATCAAGATGTTCTCAATCTGTCAGCCTGGTTGGATTGCAATGGCACAATGTAAGCTCACATTTTTTTTCCCCGTTCCATTCCATTCCATTCCATTCCATTCCATTCCATTCCATTCCATTCCATTCCATTCCATTCTATTCCATTCCATTCCACTGCATTCCATTCCGTTCCATTCCCTTCCATTACACTCCATTCCATTCCATTGCATTCCATTGAATTCCATTCCGTTCCATTCCATTCCATTGCACTCCATTCCATTCCATTCCATTGCATTCCCTTCCATTGCACTCTATTCCATTCCATTCCATTCCATTCCATTCCATTCCATTCCATTCCATTCTGTTCCTATTTTTTCCGTTCCATTCAGGTCCATCCCAGTCCATTCCATTCCATTCCATTCCATTCCATTCCATTCCATTCTATTCCATTCCATTCCATTCCTCTCCATTCCATTCCGTTCCATTGCTCTCCATTCCATTCCATTCCATTCCACCATTCCATTCCATTCCAGTCCATTCCATTCCATTCCATTACATTCCTTTCCATTCCATTCCGTTCCTTTCTGATCCTTTCCATTCCATTCAATTTCTTTCCATTCCCTTCTATTACATTCCATTCTGTTCCTTTCTATTGCATTCCATTCCATTCCATCCCATTCCTTTCTGTTCTATTCCATTCCATTCCATTCCTTTCCATTCTATTCCATTCCACACTATTTTATTATATTACTTTCCTTCAACAGGTTCTCTATCTGTCACACTGGATGGATTGCAGTGGCACAGTATCAGCTCATATTTTATTTCACCGTTCCATTCCATTGCATTCCATTCCACTGCATTTCATTCGGTTGCATTCCATTCCATTGCATTCCATTGCATTCCATACCATTCCATTGCACTCCCCTGCACTCCACTCCACTTCAGTCCATATCGTTACTTTTGTTCCATTCCGTTCCGTTACACTCCATTCTATTCCATTAAATTCCATTCCATTCCATTCCACTCGACTCCATTGCAATCCATTCCACTCCACTCCACTCCATTCTATTTCATTGCATTCCTTTCGACACTATTCTATTCTATTCCTTCCATTCAACAATTTTTCAATCTGTCACCCTGACTGGATTGCAGAGGCACAATGTAAGCTCTCATTTTATTTCACCGTTACATTCGATTCCTTTCCTCTCTATTCTATTCAAATCCATTCTATTCCATTCCATTCCATTCCATTCCATTCCATTCCATTCCATTCCATGCCATAGCATTCCACACTATTGTGTTCTATTCCTTCCTTTCAACAAGTTCTCAATCTGTCACCCTGGCTAGATTGCAGAGGCTCAACATCAGCTCACATTTTATTTCACTCTTCCATTCCGTTCCATTCAAATCCATTCCATTCCATTCCACTCCATTCCATTGCATTGCATTCCATTCCATTCCATTCCAATTCCTTCCATTCCATTCCATTCTGTTCCGTTCCATTCCATTGCCCTCCATTCCATTCCATTCCTTTCCATTCCCTTCCATTCTGTTCCGTTCCATTTCGCTCCATTCCTTTTCATTACGTTTCATTGCACTCCATTCCATGCCATTCCTTTCAATTACATTCAATTCCTTCCATTTCATTCCATTCCATTCCATTCCATTCCATTCCATTCCATTCCACACTATTCTATTATATTCCTTTCTTTCAACAACTTCTCAACTGTAACCATTGCTGGAAAGCCGTGTCACAATGTCTTCTCACATTTTATTTCACCATTCCATTCCATTCCATTGCATTCCATTCCATTCCATTCCACTGCATTCCATTCCATTTTCTTCCATTGCATTCCATTCCATTCCTTTCCACTGCATTCCATTCCATTTTCTTCCATTCCATTCCATTCCATTCCTTTCCATTCCATTCCATTCCATTCCATTCCTTTGCATGCCATTCCACAGCATTTTATTCTATTCCTTTCTTTCAACATGTTCTCAATCTGTCACCCAGACTGGATAGCAGGGGCACAATGGCGGCTCATATATTATTTCACAAGTCCTTTCCATTCCATTCCAATCCATTCCATTCCGTTCCGTTCCTTTGCATTCCATTCCGTTCCCATCCGTTCAGTTCCATTCCATTCCATTCTATTCCATTCCATTCCATTCCATTCCATTCCATTCCATTCCATTCCACACTCTTCCTTTCTATTCCTTTCTTTCAACAAGTTCTCAACATGTCACCCTGGCTGGATTGCAGTGGTACAATGTCAGCTCACATTTTATTTCACGTTTCCATTCCATTCCATTCCATTCCATTCCATTCCATTCCATACATCAATATTCTATTCTATTCCTTCCTTCCAACAATTTCTCAATCTGACACCCTTGTTGGATTGCTGTGGCACAATGTAAGCTCACTTTTTATTTCACCGTTCGATTCCATTCTATTTCATTCCATTCCATTGCATTCCCTTCCATTCAATTGCATTTCGTTCCATTCCGATCCCTTCCGTTCCATTACAGTCCATTACAGTCCATTCCATTCCATTCCATTCCATTCCATGAAATTCCATTCCATTCCATTCCAATTCATTCCATTCCATTCCAATCGGTTCCGTACTGTTCCCTTCCATTCCATTCCATTTCGTTCCATTCTGTTCCATTCATTTCCATTACACTCCATTAAATTCCATTCCACTCCTCTCCACTTCACTCCATGCCACTGCAATCCATTCCATTCTCTTCAGTTCCTTACATTCCACACTATTCTAATCTATTCCTTTCTTTCAAAAAGTTCTCAATCTAACACAATGGCTGGAATGCAGTGGCACAATTTCAGCTCACATTTTATTTCACTCTTCCAATCCATTGCATTCCATTCCATTCCATTCCATTCCATTCCATTCCATTCCATTCCATTGCTTTCCATTCCATATCATTAGATTCCATTCCATTCCATTGCATTCCATTCCATTCCATTCCATTAAATTCCATTGCACTCCATTCCATTCCATTACATTCCATTCCATTCCGTTTCATTGCACTCCGTTCCATTTCGTTTCATTCCATTCCATTCTGTGCCTATCTTTTCCGTTCCATTCGGTCCATTCAATTCCTTTCCATTCCATTCAATTCCATTCCACACTCTTCTATTCTATTCCTTTCAATCAAGGAGTTCTCAATCTGTCAGCCTGGTTGGATTTCAATGGCACAATGTCAGCTCACATTTTATTTCACCGTTCCATTCCATTCCATTCCATTCCATTGCATTCCATTCCATTCTATTCAATTCCATTCCATTCTATTCCATTCCATTCCATTCCACTGCATTCCATTCCATTCCCTTCCATTACACTCCGTTCCATTCCATTCCATTCCATTGAGTTCCATTCCGTTCCATTCCATTCCATTGCACTCCATTCCATTCCATTCCATTGCATTCCATTCCATTGTACTCCATTCCATTCCTTTCCATTCCATTCCATTCCATTCCATTCCATTCCTATCTTTTCCTTTCCATTCGGGTCCGTTCCAGTCCATTCCATTCCATTCCAGTCCATTCCATTCCATTGCTCTCCATTCCTCTCCATTCCATTCCATTCCATTCCATTCCATTCCATTCCATTCCATTCCATTCCTTTCCATTGCTCTCCATTCCATTCCATTCCATTCTGTTCCATTGCTCTCCATTCCATTCCATTCCATTCCACCATTCCATTCCATTCCATTCCATTCCATTCCATTCCATTCCATTCCATTCCATTCCTTTCGGTTCCATTCCATTCCTTTCTGATCCATTCCATTCCATTCAATTTCTTTCCATTCCCTTCTATTACATTCCGTTCTGTTCCGTTCTATTGCATTCCATTCCATTCCATCCCATTCCTTTCTGTTCTATTCCATTCCATTCTATTCCATTCCACTCCATTCCTTTCCATTCTTTTCCATTCCACACTATTCTATTATATTCCTTTCCTTCAACAGGTTCTCAATGTGTCACCCTGGATGGATTGCAGTGGCACAGTATCAGCTGACATTTTATTTCACCGATCCATTCCATTGCATTCCATTCCATTGCATTTCATTCGGTTGCATTCCATTCCATTGCATTCCATTGCATTCCATACCATTCCATTGCACTCCCCTGCACTCCACTCCACTTCAGTCCATATCGTTAATTTGTTCCATTCCATTCCGTTACACTCCATTCTATTCCATTAAATTCCGTTCCATTCCATTCCACTCGACTCCATTGCAATCCATTCCACTCCACTCCACTCCATTCTATTTCATTGCATTCCTTTCAACACTATTCTATTCTATTCCTTCCATTCAGCAATTTTTCAATCTGTCACCCTGACTGGATTGCGGAGGCACAATGTCAGCTCACATTTTATTTCACCGTTACATTCGATTCCTTTCCTCTCTATTCTATTCCAATCCATTCCATTCCATTCCATTCCATTACATTACATTGCATTCCTTTCCATTCCATACCATAGCATTCCACACTATTGTATTCTATTCCTTCCTTTCAACGAGTTCTCAATCTGTCACCCTGGCTAGATTGCAGAGACTCAACATCAGCTCACATTTGATTTCACTGTTCCATTCATATCCATACCATTCCATTCCACTCCATTCCATTGCATTGCATTCCATTCCATTCCAATTCCTTCCATTCCATTCCATTCTGTTCCGTTTCGTTCCATTGCACTCCATTCCATTCCATTCCTTTCCATTCCATTCCATTCCATTCCGTTCCATTCCATTCCATTCCATTTCGCTCCATTCGTTTTCTTTACATTCCATTGCACTCCATTCCATGCCATTCCATTCAATTCCATTCAATTCCTTTCCATTTCATTCCATTCCATTCCACACTATTCTATTCTATTCCTTTCTTTCAACAAATTCTCAACTGTCACCCTGGCTGGAATGCAGTGTCACAATGTCTTCTCACATTTTATTTCACCGTTCCATTCCACTGCATTCCATTCCATTCCATTCCATTCCATTCCATTCCATTCCATTCCATTCCGTTCCATTCCATTCCACTGCATTCCATTCCATTCCACTCCATTCCATTCCATTCCATTCCATTCCTTTCCAATGCATGCCATTCCACAGCATTTTATTCTATTCCTTTCTTTCAACAAGTTCTCAATCTGTCACCCAGACTGGATTGCAGGGGCACAATGGCGGCTCACATTTTATTTCACCAGTCCATTCCAATCCATTCCATTCCCTTTCCTTCCATTGCATTCCTTTCCGTTCCAATCTGTTCAGTTCCATTCCGTTCCATTCTATTCCATTCCATTCCATACCATTCCATTCGATTCCATTCCATTCCACACTCTTCTCTTCTATTCCTTTCTTTCAACAAGTTCTCAATATGTCACCCTGGCTGGATTGCAGTGGTACAATGTCAGCTCACATTTTATTTCACCTTTCCGTTCCATTCCATTCCATTCCATACATCAATATTCTATTCTATTCCTTGCTTCCAACAATTTCTCAATCTGACACCCTGGTTGGATTGCTGTGGCACAATGTCAGCTCACTTGTTATTTCTCCGTTCAATTCCATTCTGTTCCATTCCATTCCATTGCATTCCCTTCCATTCAATTCCATTTCGTTCCATTCTGATCCATTCCGTTCCCTTGCAGTCCTTTCCATTCCATTCCATTCCATTAAATTCCATTCCATTCCATTCCAATTCATTCCATTCCATTCCAATCCATTCCGTTCTGTTCCCTTCCAT